>NC_057854.1:35695000-35870000 GCF_015237465.2 Chelonia mydas | reverse complement strand
GCTCGCTGCCACTGTCTCTGTCCGCCATGATGCTGCCCGCCCTGCGCCCGGCCGCCCGTCCGCTGCCGCCTCCGCCTGCCGCTTCCCTGCTCCGCCCGCCGCCGCCGCCGCCGCTGCTGCAACCCCCACAGCCACCAGCCGGCCGCTCTCGCGAGATCTGCGGGAGAGAGAGGAGAGAGCGGGTAACACGGCAGAGAGAGGCGTACAGTACGGGGCGCCCTACTGTACAGGAGGCAGCGCCGCGCCGGACGGACAGACAGACAGACCGGCCCCCCCCTTCCCCTCCTCCACGGCGCGCTGCCCCCGGCCCCGCCCCCCGCGCGCGCAGGGCTCCGCTGCATCCCCAGCCGGCCCCCCTCCCGGCGCTTGCACACCAGCCCCAGCCTGCTCCCCCGGGGCACGCAGCTCCAGCAGCTCGGGCCCCTTCCCCGAAGAAGGGAACACAGTTAAAAGTCTCCCCCATCCCACCCCAAAACACAGCAGGATCGTGGCCAGCTCGCCCCCCGAGCTTTGGCGCAAGTGAAAGAAGGGGCAGGGACTGCAGATCAATCCCCACAAGCCGCCTCGTCCTCTAGTTTTTAAAAGCTGCCTTTAAAAATAACTCCACATAAATCATTGCAAGCCGCCTCGTCCTCGAGCTTTAAAAGCGGCCTTTAAAAATGACGGCAATGCCACTCGTTGGCAGAGCCCTGTAAAATGCAATGAACGACCAGGAGGACAGTTACCTTCAGATAAGTTTGCTCAGGTAACAGGAGAAGCTGGGCTATTCCTAGCATGACAGGGGGAGAGCACAGTATCTCAACACGGTGCTCAAGCCCTGGCATAACGATCATGGCGAGAAAATGCACAATAGCTGGCCCTGCGGGTCCCCTGGATAACATCATGTACCAAAATAACCGTCCCTGTGTTTTCTGAAGGTATACTACTCCGGTGATGGAACCAAACGCATTCGCCCAGAGTGGAAAGACATTGCTAAATTATCCCTGCACATTAGATCTGCTGTGACCTTTTGAGATGATCCAGTTTTTCCATTCATTGCAGAACCCCCCGCCCCCAACACTAAATACCACACGCTAACCCCCTGCAAAAGCAGACACCCACATACACAACCGCACAGTAGCACAGATCAGAACGGGGCTGGAACTGTGGTTTCTATTAACTCATTTCTAACCTTTGTTTGGAGAGGGTTAAATACATATTGAGTTGAATTATAAAAGTGACTGTTCCCCCAGCCCCTTCTCCCCACGGCTGCAGGGATCCAGGAAAAGGAACCTGCCTGGGAGCTTCATCTCCTCTCAGATTCGGGACCGAGCTCCCGGGGCAGGTCTGAATAGACACCCCGCTCTGGAAGTGGCAGTTATTCGGGGTTTGAGAGAGAAGTGACTCAGTGTCAGGCCCCAGACAGCCACAGATGAGAAATCAGAAGGGAGGGTCCCAAAGGAGGGAAGAAAATTCATCGCGTAAATATGCCCGGCATTTCCAGGGAAATTTCCCAGGCTGGCTAGGGCTGACTCCGATCTGAGGAATCAGCAGGCTTGAAACACCCCCCAGGAGGCTCAGCTGTGGGGTGGGGGGGACGGACTTGAAAAAGTCAGCAGGCAGTCTGGCTGCTGTCCCCTTGAAAAAGAAAAGAGCTAGCAGGTCACCCCGCTGCCCCCCTGCAAAGCGGCCCGCGGGCCTGGCGAGGACGCAGCAGGCACAGTGTTGTGTGCAGGGCGACCTGGGAAGGGGCTTCCTGGACGGCGGGGTTGGGAGGACAGGAAAGCGGATGAAAGCGTCCTTGGCCTAGGGTGTGAGGGGGCCCGAGCGGGGGGAAGGGAAGATTCCCCTGGCCTCAGAACAGAGCTCGCGGAGCCCCTGGGGACACCCAGAGCCTCAGTCATGGCCTTAGCCGATTTTAGCCAAGCTCCAGTTGCATTGCCAAGCGCTGGGTGTGCCCAGCAGCCCTGCCCTCCCGCCGCCCTCAGCCGGGCAAGGGAAGGGGTGCCCGGACCTAGGGACTTTACCTGTCCGGCCACAGATGTCACTCCCGTCCGACGCGCCCCTCCGCCCCTCGCACGCACCGGTCTGCCCGGCAAGGCTGGCGGGGCATCGGGGGACCTCCCCGCTGGGACCCGACGGACCAAACTGGCTGCAGTGAGGGCGAGCGGGGTCCCCAGCAGGGCGCGGGGGGGGGAGGGAACATTTCGCTGTACCAAGGAACCCAAGGCAGCTGCGTGGAACTGGCGCGGTAGAGGCAAGAGCCCGGCTCAGGGCGCCTTCTCCAGAGCCCCCTCCTCGCACCACCCCCAGAGCCGGGCACTGCCCTCGAGCGGGCTAGAGCGGCCGCCCCACGCCCAGGGGGCTCCGCAGGGACAGCTCCTTACCCCGCTGCTCTGCCCTTGATCGCCCCTCGCCAGCACCCGCTGCCCCTGCTCCAATGGCTCATCCTCCCCCCACTCCCACCCTCTTCCCCTTGGGTCCACTGCCTCATCCCCATGGCCCATCCTCCTCCCGCCCAGAGCCCCTCGGCGGGGCAGGCAGTCTGGCTACTGCTCCCAAGCCGATCGGGGCTCCCTTTCCCTTGCTGTAGCTCCCAGAGCACCCACCCCCAGAAGGAACAGGCTCTCGCCTGACCAGCCGTGTTAGCTCGGCTACCCGAAGCAAAATTCCGAGTCCAGGGGCAGCAGGAAACGTACAGAGAGTGGCATTAGTTCTGACACTGGCAGGGGGTGGCGACTGGGGCTAAGGAGGCAGGAGAAAAAGTCAAACCGGAGTGGCGCTGGCGGGGGGGGGCATTATTCGATGTGACCCCCCTGAACTCTGTGACAGATCCAACCCCAAAGTCCAGCTCCCCAGGACTTGGTGTTCACAAGCCGTCCTGACCCAGACCAAACCCTGCTTTCTAAAACCTCTCCCCAGCTTCTTCCCAAGGCGGCGAGAGGTCTGCGGAAGGAGGGGAAGCTCCAGGGGATGTCTAGAGTCGGTCGGCTTCCCAAGGAACGCCCTGCACACTCCTTCTAGCGGGGCATTCACGCGCCCCTCGGTGTCCTCCACTTCTACAGCGACTTCATTTGCTAAGGGAAAGCATTAGAAGAGAAAACCAAGGATCGGGATCGCTTGCCACGTCCCATCATTCTAACCGAGGACCTGAACAAGATTTGCTTTTTAAGGGCTAAATCCGAACCCAAATATTTATGCTCGGTAAAAGAGATAAAGGGGAAATGCACAATTAATAAAAAAGATATTTTCCTCTGTGGTAAGTGATCTAACCTAGCAAGGGAATCCTTAATAGCCAGCCAGTGCCCTCTCATGTGTCTGCAGCATCTGCAGCCCACCCCACTACCTACACCGGAATTTGAGCTTCTCTTTACTATTCCCGTTTTGTTCGTCTGTGAAGGAAATGTACCATTGTTACATTCTCTTCCCCCCCAGGTATGGTCAATGCACAGCTACAGAGACAAATTTTAAAAGCAAGATTTCAATTATGTCTTTCCCCTTGTACTCTCCTATAAACACACCGAATTAGAGGAGAAACATTCGAAAAGCAGTTCGACACCAGTACTTACGGCTTGTTAGCTGTGGGGGACAGCCTGGAAAAAGGGATACGCACAGCACCAGGTCAATTTAAAGAGTTTGACTAATTTGAAACGAAAATTTTAGTTTTTAGATCTGTTGGAAAAGCAAAATTGTATCGAACAATTATCTTAAATTATAGCATCTAACCAGCTTCTAGAAACCAGATTTATCCTCATAGGTTTTAGACAAGACATTTAAATGCGCCTTCGAATTACAAACTGAAAACATCCATCTGCCAGTCTAAACAACCAGATTTTAAGAAACATAATTCTGAACTTTTGAAACCATTTTTATTTCCATCTTTTGTACTTTTAAAACTAATCTCACCAGGAATATCACAAAGCGATCTAAACCCTCTAAACTATTTGGAAGTTAGTTCACCGGAATCCAGACTACAGAAACGGAACGGATTCATTTTAATTCCAAAGTGACGTTTTTAAAATTTGCTGTTTTGCCCTTAGGTTTCCGATCGTGACAATTTTTAAAGAATGACCGTTTTCATGACTGTTGATCGAGTTTTTGCAAGGAAAAATGTTTTTTATTTAAACTTCAGAAAGATATAGCAGCCATTGTTAAAGATTCGAATCGAAATTTATAAAATTTAAGTACAAAATATCCTATTTACACGACAGCTGTGGGAGACAACTAATCAGCAAATCAAATGTAGGGAGTACAAAAACTAATCTGTGTATGTTCCAAACAAATTCTTAGATGTAAGCAATAATTAATAGAGAAGAGAAAATGAAGGGAAAACGAAAAATAATTGAAAATGTGTCCAACACTAACACCAAATTTTAAAAAAGCTCAATACAAGCGTTTTCGTTAAAATGTATTAACATGTTTGGGAAAATATTTAATATTTTGTTTTTAATCAATATATTTCGTTTAATTAGCCTGATTAAAATTAACTTGCAAGACAACTGCTGTTAAGAAGTTGCATGAATGGATCAGGTGAACTTCTTTTAAAGGCTGTTTTTTTTCCTGAGAAACTGAACAAGTTTCACTGAAAACACAGATCGCAAAACTTTACACTCCAATTCTCTCTGAATGTGAAAATGATGGAAGTTCTGAAGTCAAAAAGACAATTTAATATAAGTGCATCAAACCAACAACTGCTACTTTGAAACATCTACAGAATATTCAAGAAAGCTTAAAGCCAGAATGTTTCCATTATCTCTAGTTTCTACCAGTCCCTCTGTGAGGGAATACAGTGACGAAATAATGTCACATCCACCTTATTCAAATTCAGAAACACTCTAGCATTTAATTTGTACTACTTCAACATGAATCATGCTTTTACTAATAATTAATCTTGTAGCTATTTTATCATTTAACAATATATTGTTTGTAACATTTAAAAATCACAAAAAGTAAACTGTGAAAGAATGAGCAAGCTACAATTTAACAATATTTTTCTTATGTAATTGCTTTAATACTAATTAATACATTTTGATAAAAAACACAGAACACAAGAATCCCAGACTGAGAACAGATATAGTAAATTAGATTTTAAAAACTGAGACAAATGGATTCAATTCATGATATCTGCTCTACCTTGGTGTAGACTGAATGGGACAGGAGCGAAATCTTTAATAAACGTTAATACAGAACAACTGAATCTCAAAAAAAGTACTTAAGTAATTTGTTTTATTCTTAAAAAAAAAAAACCATCAAAACTGAGAGACAATAGAGTCAAATCCTGCTTCTTAGCATAACCCTGGTGTACACTGAATGGAGTAGAACCAGAATCTTTCACAAGACAGATATACACCCAGCTATATTCTCCACACTCTTCTTCAGATCTTACAGTTGTTTAAAAGGATTTGCTGATCCCTGGTGAACTTTAGAATCATCAGCAACTCTTTTTCATACCCGAAATCAATACATCAATTGCTATGCACTCTAGAGAGAGCTGAAAATGATCCAGTTTGTAAGAATAAAGAGAAAGATAAGAAGCCATAAGGAGAAGTAACCACAGTCACCATAGGTTGCTATAAAATAAAATATAGGCTCAGTGAACCCACACAAGGCTCTGCACCCTTGGATATTTGAGACTATCAGAATCCCCCAAAAAAACCAGGCACTTCCGTCCCTCTGGCGGCCTGGGGGAGAGAACTGAGTTCGATATTTAAAATTCTGACAGTGAAGCCCTGGAAGTGGGGAACAGTTGATTTCTAAAAGCCAAACTCCTGAGACTGAAGAGAATCCCACCTAAAACATGACGACCTCACAACAAACAAAAAAAGACACCCCCACCCATCCCAATAAAGCAATACTATAATTTTCGGGGGAAGGAGGAGGAAAATGCAGGGCCCGATGCTGCTAAAAGGCTTTGCCTTCATAAGATCCTGAACCATCCGACTGCCATGCAACTGATTAAAGAAAAACAAATTAATGTCCTTTAGTTACACCGCAAGATTTAGATGGGGGCGAGGGGGGGGAAGCGGGGAAACCCACAGCTGTGTGGGCTTTACACTTTTATACCCGCAGACATTCAACATGTCAGGGTGATGGGCTCATTTTATTTTCAGACTATTTGCCCGCTGGCCTTGTTGATGTTCTAGTCTATTATTAATAATCATTATTTTCAATAGGGCTGATACACTAAGTGCCATCTGCGATTCCCCCCGGGTTGTGTCTGCTTCGCTGGGGGAGGGGGCCGAACAAATCAGTGGCAGCCAAAGTCAGCCCCGACCCAGAGATTACTACTACAGCGGCCCCGGGAAGCGGCGGACATCCCCGGGCGGCGGGCGCAGGCTTACCGGGGCTCGAAGTTCACATGGAGCGGGTGAAGGGGACGCGGGGCTGCGGCGCGCTGGCCCCGGCGGCAGGTGAGCGCACCTGCCCCGCGCGGGAGCTGCCGGGGGCAGGAAGGCGGCTGGCTGCGGCGGAGCAGCAGAGCAGGCCCGGCCAGAGCCCGCCGCTCGCAGCGCACGCACAGCCCCGGCGCTCGGCTCGGCTCTCCCCGCAGACGGCGAGTCGTGGCAGCCCGGCGTCGGCACGTAACCCGGCGCTCCGTACTTGACACCGCTGCCGTCAGTGCGCCTCCCCCCTGGCTAGCCCCCCTCTGCGGCTCGCCGCGCCGGGCTGCGCGGCTGCAGGGAGGGTGGCGGGCCGGGTGCCCCGGGCAGGGGCGGATGGGCCCAGCCTGCCCGCCCGCTCGCAGCGGGGCGAAGATCCGCGGGGGAAGTGCGCCGCCGCCTCCTTCCCGCAGCGCGGAGAGCTCGGCCCGGGCTCGCCCGGCCCAGGCAGCAGGTACGGCCCGCGCCCCGGCTGCCGGAGGAGAGCGCGCCCCGCGAGCCCTGGCTTCTGGGCGAGCGCGGGTTGTTAACGGCAACGGCACCTCCCCGGCTCGCCACCAGAAGGCGACAGGCCCCTCGGTGCACAGCGCCCCTGGCCCCTCGGCCTGCACAGGGGAGGGCGGCCTAGCGCCTCGGGCACTCAGGCTGAGCCCCTCTCACCCCCAGGAGACGGCGTTGCACACTCAGATTGTGCCCTAGGCCGAGTTGCACACTTAGAGTGCACCCCTCTCACCCACGCTGTGCCCACCTCACCCGTACATGACAGTGAAGTGCACACACCTTATTATGCTTTACTCACCTCAGTGCTAAGTAGAAATACAAGCACACTCAATTCCACCTAGTATCCTTACCCCCTGTACCCTAGTGCAGGGCAAAGAACCCTAAATCTCCCATCAAGGCCTAATCCAACTCCCACGGAAGTAAAGGAGTCTCATTGGCTTCACTGGGAATTGGATCAGGCCCTCAAAGTGCCAAGAATGTGAAAATAACATGGAGGAGGGATATAGTCATAGAGTTTATGGCTAGAAGGGACCATCTGAACATCTAGGTTTCCTATTCATCCATTGTCATTAACTTCCAGATCTGATTGACTCTGTTTGTATGTTCGCGTTTCTAAATTCCAGCCTTACAAAGCTTGCCCTGGGATCTGAAAATTCAGCTGGGTAATGCCCTAGACATCATCCTCAGTAATACAGATTGTGCACTTCGCGTGTACCTCTGTTGATAATACACAAGACAGAATAGAATCAAGACTGTTTCTTGTAGCTTTTTTTGGTTCCACAATGCCAACCATCAATATACACTTGTTTTTGCCAGTAAAACAACTATGTAGGGCTCAAAAAATGCACCAGGAACAGATACATTAAGTAATAAGGTATCATTCCAATGTAGTGAGAGAAAATACTGTCTCCTCAGTAGTATTAAAAAAAGTGGAGGAGGAGGGAGAACATAGTAGGTACTTACCAACCGTGACAGAAAAATATACAGCTGCTAACTAGAAAATGGTTTCTTTAGGGCTGTAGCTGTTTGAGGCTGCCAAATTTAAAGGGCCAGCTGCAGAAAGGCATGCTGGGAAAAACAGTAGGGAGGGCTGCTGTAGGGACGTTAGCAGTGTTCTGTAAATTGATGAGAGAAGGTGTTGGGTGGATCTGGAGTTCTGTCACATAGTCATTCTGACTGTGGCTATACTTTAAGAATGTAGTACTATAGGTTTGTTGTAAAAATGTTACGGTAGCTAGAACTTCAAGAGAATAAATTACTATGGCAATTTTAGCATTAATGTCAGTGGAGAAAGGGGAAAGTGAGGTGAAGGAAATAGCTGTGTGCTGTAGTATCATAGAGGGTTAAGAAACTGCTCAAATTTAAAACAATCTAAATAGGTGGCAAAGTGGATAGTTGGAGTGCATGTAAATATAGTGAATGGAGAAGAAGGCTGTGCATAGGTTTGAGCTGGTGCTGTCTGTTGTGGCTATTGAAGCAGCAGAGAGGTATATTTAGTTGGGATGGTAAAGTTGTGAAGCTTCTGTTTGCTAGCACAGTGTGGTGGTGCCTTGGGAATCTTATGAAAACCTTTTCTTCTATATTCTGTTTTCAGGTGACTTGTTCATTATTTACTGGGGAACTTTGTTTTGCATAGATTTTACTTTTCTCTTTCTTCTTCACTGAAGACTCTTGCTTGCAGCTGGGCATTAAAATGGGAGACTAACCAAATTGTAAAAGTGAACTAGAGACCGAGTGAGATATTTTTTTAGCCTAGAATCTGGGCAGAACTGAAATGGAGATCTTAATGTTCTGGGCCATTATCTGTAGCCCAAAAAGAAATCCTACAGGATGATGTTGGCTAGTCCTCCTCTCCATACAGTCAGTGCTGCCTGTAATCCAGTTTCAGGATACAAAATGCAGATTTAGCTGGAATATATCAAGGTAATCAATTTGTCTAAAGACACATGGTAGTCTGACATAACTCTGGCTTCTGCAAGCTGTCACAGAGTCTCCTGGGAAATATGTTGTGCTGTGTGAAGAAGCACCTGCAGCCCTTAACGTGTGATTTTATCCAATGCAAGCCTGTTTCCACTTTACTTATTAGAAAAACAAAGCCAGTCATCAAGATCTCTGGACTCTTCAGATCGCTTGTAAACCCATGAACTGCTACCATGTGTCACAGTGACTTCATGGGGTAATAGCAAGGACAGGAGAGAGCCACTTTCTCCTAGTAAGGGAGTGACACTTCTTTCTTGAGCTATAGCTTGCAAACTGTCAGAACTGGTCTCTGAGTGAGTTTGAATGATTACAGAGATGTCTGAACTGCTCTGGGTTTACAATGCAATTTAAATACTCTGAAGTATTTAAAATCTTTATTTTTAAAAGGCTATCCAGGAAGATCTACTGTCATGATCCTCAGCCCCGCCCCACCCCAGCTTCTTAGGAAGGTTCTAGTACCTGGGATAGCTAGCCTAGCAGGCCTTCACCTTTTCCCCGACTAGATTTTGCAGTCACCTCAAAGTCCAAACTTGCCTCTTGTGATGCGGGGGAAAAAGCTACTTGAGCTGTACTAAGAGATCCTGGCAATTACAGGCTAGTGAGCCTGACTTCATTACTGGGTAAACTGGTTGAAACTATAGTAAAGAATAGAACTGTCAGATACATAGATGAACATAATTTGTTGGGGAAGAGTCAACATGGTTTTTGTAAAGGGAAATCATGCCTCACCAATCTACTAGAATTCTTTGAGGGGGTCAACAAGCATGTGGACAAGAGGGATCCAGTGGATATAGTGTACTTAGATTTTCAGAAAGTCCCTCTCTAAAGGCTCTTAAGCAAAGTAAATTTGTCATGGATTAAGAGGGAAGGTCATCTCATTGATCAGCAGCTGGTTAAAATATAGGAAACAAAGGGTAGGAATAATTGGTCAGTTTTCAGAATGGAGAGAGGTAAATAGTGGTGTCCCCCAGGAGTCAGCACTGGGACTAATACTATTCAGCATATTCATAAATGACTTGGAAAAAGGGGTAAACAGTTAGGTGGCAAAATTTGCAGATGATACAAAACCATGCAGGATAGTTAAGTCCAAAGCAGACTGCGAAGAGCTACAAAGGGATCTCACAAAACTGGATGACTGGGCAACAAAATGGCAGATGAAATTCAGTGTTGATAAATGCAAAGTAATGCACATTGGAAACATAATCCCAACTATACATATAAAATGATGGGGTCTAAATTAGCTGTTAGAGATGTTGGAGTCATTGTAGATAGTTCTCTGAAAACATGCACTCAATGTGCAGCGGCAATCAAAAAAGCTAACAATGTTGGGAATCATTAAGAAAGGGATAATTAATAAGATAGAAAATATCATATTGGCTGTATATAAATCTTTGGTGTGCCCACATCTTGAATACTGCATGCAGGTGTGGTCGCCCCATCTCAAAAAAGACATACTGGAATTCTAAAGGGTTCAGAGAAGGGCAACAAAAATTATTAGGGATATGGAACGGCTTCCATATGAGGAGAGATTTATAAAACTGGGACTTTTCAGCTTGGAAAAGAGATGACTAAGGAGGGATATGATTGAGGTCTATAAAATCATGACTGGTGTGGAGAAAGTAAATAAATAAGGAAGTGTTATTTACTCCTTCTCAGAATACAAGAACTAGGGGTCAACAAATGAAATTAATAGGCAGCAGGTTTAAAATAAACAAAAGGAAGTATTTCTACACACACAACACACAGTCAACTTGTGGAACTCTTTGTAGAGGATGTTGTGAAGGCCAAGACTACAACAGGGTTTAAAAAAGAACTAGATAAGTTCATGAAGGATAGGTCCATCAATGGCTATCAGCCAGGATGGGCAAGGGTGGTGTCCCTAGCCTCTGTTTGACGGAAGCTGGGAATGGTGACAGGAGATGGATCACTTGATACCTGTTCTGTTCATTCTGTCTGGGGTACCTGGCATTGGCCATTGTCAGAAGACAGGATACTGGGCTAGATGGACCTTTGGTCTGACCCAGTACGGCTGTTCTTATGTAACCAGGAGAAGAAGCTATTGGCCTTGCTTAAACTCTGACTAAAGCTTCAATAAAACCAATGCCTAGCGAAACAGTGAAAGTCTTTGGGTAATAGCATTATTATGATGGAGTGCTGAATGGCTCATGAGACTGGTAATGGAACACAGGGACACACCTCTGGGTTACTGGTTCAGATCAGTACAGGTTGGCAGAGGTTGCAAGTTAACTGCAGATGTTAGACCATAGAACAATTTTGGTTTCAATTCCTTTAATAATAGATAGGTGTCTATATCATGATGAATGGGTCCTAGAGATCAACTTGCCTTCCCTTGAGGCCATCAGGACTGAGAGTTATTTGAAGAGTGATGTGGGGGAAATGTATATTTCCACTCAGCCCATTCTGTAAGTATTCTGTGGATGAAGAGAAGACACTAATGTTCATGTCAAGCCAATACTTCAATTAACTAATTTTCCTTAAAAGTTAAAATTAAAAGTAAATATCTGTAATTGGGATTAGCTACAGAATCTTATAGTTAATTACGGAGCATTTTCTCATTGATGGATTTTAAGGTACCCTTCAGGTAGAAAATCTAGAATAAGCAGAACGTGATGATTACTTAATCAGTGATCAAATACTTCAGGTGAAATCTGACTCCTTGAAGTCCATGGTAAAACTCAATGAGAGGTTTGCTATTGACTTCAACGGGATGGGATTTCACCCTTACTATATCAATTAAAGGTATAGGTGGAATCCTGGTCTACAGCAAAAGCTGGTGCTTGAAGGCTAAAAGCAAGCAAGTTTTAATAGTTTTACTCTAGATTTATCCATCTGGATATGGCTGTTGTGACTACCAATATTTTCCCTTTTCTCAATAATAATATTAATGAAACTTGATGTTTAGACAGAAGCTGTTTATGTTGTGCATAATGGGCCAGTGCTAATGTCCAAGAAATACATATCTTCTCCTTTGGGAGTTTAATTTTGTCCCAAATGTGGGTTAAAAAGAACCAACAACTTTCCCCTCCTATGCATAGAAATATTTAGAGAAAAGATCTTAAATTTCTATAAACTCTTTTAAAACTTGAACATATGTGGGTACTGACAGTGTCTTCAATCCAAATTTGACTGCATTGGCTGTGGAGCAGAAGAATCCGAAAATGCAGTTGACTAGAAACACTGTAACTGCCTAGTTTAGTCTGATTATCCAAACGGAGCGAAAGGTAAAAGGTGCAGTCACTGGTGTTCAAGGCCAGGATATAATGCACGTCATGCTTCTTGATGTGGAACTGCTCTTCTCCCTGCCATGTCCCTTAACATATTTAAATCCTCCTGCAATTTTGCTGTCTCCACTGATTCCTAGCTTTGTGTCATCTGAGTTCGGAGACAATGGAGTTAGTTCAGATTTCTCAGTCCATAACTAATATGTTAAATTGTTTCTTCCACTGAGCCCTGTGGGAGTCCAATTATTCTTCCAAAAGGATTTTCTGCCTTCGGGCCAGATCTTTGCCTCTTTTTCAGCCCTTTCCCATCACTCCCGCAGTGTAAAAAGAGAGTATAACAATGGCTTACATAATGACTAAGTATTTCCCAAGTATTGGGCAATCCTTGGGTGTTGTAGAGGAAGGTGGCAGGAGAATGGTTGTGAGGTTGGTTGCAATTTGGCATTCCCTGACTGCCATTAACAGTCTCTTGAGGCTGTAGGCAGCTGGGCGGAATTTAAGGTATCTCTGAGGATGGTTGAAGGTGTGTAGCCCATGGATTCAGGAGTGTGGAGAGGATAAAACATTGTGTAAAGCCACCTTGGATGCCCCCAGTCTTCTGCAAAGCCGAGCTCAAGCAGAGCCAAGGAATGAGACTCCAGCTCTTAGCCAGTTGGAAGGAAGGGTTCAGTCTGTTTTGTTCTTTAGTACTGCCTACATTTTGGATCATATTCACAAACTACTTGTGAGAAATCGAACAACAGGCTTTTCTTAAATCAAGGTAGTTTTTAAACTTAGTTTTTAAATCAAGCAGTTTTTAAATTAAGAGATGGGGGAAAGCGGATTGCTGCAGGGAGAAGAGCACGTGGATCGGACAGAGACTTCTCTTAGAGGAGAGTCTATTGATAGAGATTCTCTAGGTTTTAGTCAGGGGGAGAGGGATAAAGGATGGGCCAGATCAGATGAGAAACATTCACATAAAGAATCTGACACATCAGAAAAGGGCAGACAAATAAACAGTGACAAGTTTTTAAAGTGCTTGTACACAAATGCTAGAAGTCTAAATAATAAGATGGTGAACTAGAGTGCCTCGTGTTAAAGGAGGATATTGATATAATAGGCATCACAGAAACCTGGTGGAGTGAGGACAATCAATGGGACACAATCATTCCAGGGTACAAAATATTTCGGAAGGACAGAACAGGTGGTGGGGGGTGGGGTGACACTATATGTGAAAGAAAATGTAGAATCAAATGAAATAAAAATCTTAAATGAATCCACATGCTCCATAGAATCTCTGTGGATAGTAATTCCGTGCTATAATAAGAATATAACAGTAAGGATGTATTATCGACCACCTGACCAGGACAGTGATAGTGACGATGAAATGCTAAGGGAGATTAGAGAGGCTATCAAAATAAAGAGCTCAATAATAGTGGGGGATTTCAATTATCCCCATATTGACTGGGTACATGTCACCTCAGGACAAAATGCAGAGACAAAATTTCTCGATACTTTAAGTGACTGCTTCTTGGAGCAGGTGGTACAGGAACCCACAAGGGGAGAGGCAATTCTCGATTTAATCCTGAGTGGACTGCAGGATCTGGTCCAAGAGGTAACTATAACAGGACCGCTTGGAAATAGTGACCATAATATAATAACATTTAACATTCCTGTGGTGGGAAGAACACCTCAACAGCCCAACACTGTGGCATTTACTTTCAGAAAGGGGAACCATGCAAAAATGAGGAGGTGAGTTAAACAGAAATTGAAAGGTACAGTGACTAGAGTGAAATCCCTACAAGCTGCATGGACACTTTTCAAAGACACCATAATAGAGGCCCAACTTAAATGTATACCATAAATTAAAAAACACAGTAAAAGAACTAAAAAAGAGCCACTGTGGCTTAACAACCATGTAAAAGAAGCAGTGAGAGATAAAAAGGCATCTTTAAAAAAGTGGAAGTCAGATCCTAGTGAGGTAAATAGAAAGGAGCATAAACACTGCCAAATTAAATGAAAAAATGTAATAAGAAAAGCCAAAAAGGAGTTTGAAGAACAGCTAGCCAAAAACTCAAAAGGTAATAACTAAATGTTTTTTAAGTACATCAGAAGCAAGAAACCTGCTAAACAACTAGTGGAGCCCCTGGACGATCGAGATACAAAAGGAGCACTTAAAGATGATAAAGTCATCGCAGAGAAGCTAAATGAATTCTTTGCTTCAGTCTTCATGGCTGAGGATGTTAGGAAGATTCCAAAACCTGAGCTGTCTTTTGTAGGTGACAAATCTGAGGAATTGTCACAGATTGAAGTGTCACTAGAGGAGGTTTTTGAATTAATTGAGAAACTTAACAGTAACAAGTCACTGGGACCAGATGGCATTCACCCAAGAGTTCTGAAAGAACTCAAATGTGAAATTGCGGAACTATTAATTATGGTTTGTAACCTGTCCTTTAAATTAGCTACTGTACCCAATGACTGGAAGATAGCTAATGTAACGCCAATATTTAAGAAGGGCTCTAGAGGTGATCCTGACAATTACAGACTGTTAAGTCTAACGTCAGTACCGGACAAATTAGTTGAAACAATAGTAAAGAATAAAATTGTCAGACACATAGAAGAACATAAATTGTTGGGCAAAAGTCAACATGGTTTCTGTAAAGTGAGATCATGTCCTACTAATCTATTAGCGTTCTTTGAGGGAGTCAACAAACATGTGGACATAGTGTACTTAGATTTCCAGAAACCCTTAGACAAGGTTCCTCACCAAAGGCTCTTACGTACATTAAGTTGTCCTGGGATAAGAGGGAAGATCCTTTCATGGATTGAGAACTGGTTAAAAGACAGGGAACAAAGGGTAGGAATAAATTTTCAGAATGGAGAGGGGTAACTAGTGGTGTTCCCCAAAGGTCAGTCCTAGGACCAATCCTATTCAACTTATCATAAATGATCTGGAGAAAGGGGTAAACAGTGAGGTGGCAAAGTTTGCAGATGATACTAAACTGCTCAAGATAGTTAAGACCAACGCAGACTGTGAAGAACTTCAAAAAGATGTCACAAAACTAAGTGATTGGGCAGCAAAATGGCAAATGAAATTTAATGTGGAGAGATTAAAGAGGCTAGGATTTTTCAACTTGGAAAAGAGGAGACTAAGGGGAGATATGATAGAGGTATATAAAATCATGAGTGGTGTGGAGAAAGTGAATAAGGAAAAGTTATTTACTTGTTCCCATAATATAAGAACTAGGGGCCACCAAATGAAATTAATGGGTAGCAGGTTTAAAACAAATAAAAGGAAGTTCTTCTTCACTCACCGTACAGTCAACCTGTGGAACTCCTTGCCTGAGGAGGTTGTGAAGGCTAGGACTATAACAGGGTTTAAAAGAGAACTGGATAAATTCATGGAGGTTAAGTCCATTAATGGCTATTAGCCAGGATGGGCAAGGAATGGTGTCCCTAGCCTCTGTTTGTCAGAGAGTGGAGATGGATGGAAAGAGAGAGATCACTTGATCATTACCTGTTAGGTTCACTCCCTCTGGGGCACCTGGCATTGGCCATTGTCGGCAGACAGGATACTTGGTCTGACCCAGTATGGCCAATCTTATGTTCTTATGTTCTTAAGGTAAATTGCACTATTATACCAGGCTGTCTGGATATCCTGTATTCTGCACAAAAATATTGCATTGAGAGAAGGGTAAGGATGCAAAGATAAGCACTTCAAAGTCAGGAAATGACAACATTAAGGTTTCAGAGTAACAGCCGTGTTAGTCTGTATTCGCAAAAAGAAAAGGAGTACTTGTGGCGCCTTAGAGACTAACCAATTTATTTGAGCATAAGCTTTCCTGAGCAACAGCTGAGCTGTAGCTCACGAAAGCTTATGCTCAAATAAATTGGTTAGTCTTTAAGGTGCCACAAGTACTCCTTTTCTTTTAACATTAAGGTTGCATCACAATATATTCTTTAATTACCTTGCTCACATAGTATTTGTTCTGTAGGATCCTTAGCTCAGTGCACAGACTGCATGGTGTGCAGTGACTAAAGAAATGGTGTGACACTTATTTAAGTCACTTATTACAATTGAAATGATGAACACAAGACAATTTCTACTGGGTCGGTCAACCCAAATTAAAACAGTAGGTCTCTATGGAAACTACATTACTTATTTTCAATTTTTTTAACTAAATCAAATTATTTGTAAATATTGGTTTTAGTCTCACTATTTAGGGAGAGCTCCTGCTTATTTCACTGGACACCAGCCAAGCTGCATACTCAATGAGGCATGGGTCTGCCAAATTTCAGCTTTCTGCCCTCACCCACTTTGGCACCAGAGAAGTTAGTCATTTTTATATATATTTCAGAAATTTATGACCAGTTGAAAACAATGGAAAAGCTTAGGCAACCTGCAGTACAGCACACTAGTTAGAACTCCTCCTCTACGAAATCAATCAGGTTTCTTTAACAATGTATTTCAAGTGAACCCCGTAGTGGGTGGTGGGTAGATGTTTGTTTATTTCAATGCATCAGGATCCCCAAGGCTCTGGGGGTGGCCTGACCTACACAATATAATTCAGGTTCCATACACCAAGCTAACCTTCCTGCTCAAGTGAAAGTCAAACCTTCTCTTCCCAGTAGGCATCTATCAACTCTTCTCCACTCCAGCCCCCTCTCCACAAAATGTACAGGAAAGATGGCCCTTGTGTACCTGAGTGTCTAACCAATCTGGCTGACTCCGGGGTAGAAAAGCCCTTCCAGGACCATCTTCTGAATGAAATGAAGGGAGCTCCAGCATGAACCCCTCCATGGTTATGAACTGTGGCCGTATTGCATGTGGAAAGAGGTGATCTCTCATGCTGCCTGTTCCCAAACCTGCTTCAGCCTTTAAGTGGTTTCACTGGCTAGCCCCAAGCACAGCAGGTTACAGTCGATGAGAGGTGATGAAAGCGTGGGTAAATGTAATGAGGTCCCCATCTGGAATCGGAGCTTGCATTTTTTTTTACCAAAGGCAGATGGAGCAAAGTGCTCTTAGCCACGGCACCAACCTGGGTACCTCAGAGCAGCTTCGGGCCCACTAAGCCTTTTTAATAGCACAAATGCTGGATGCCCTCCCTCCATCCTGCATCATCCCTGCTGCTTCCTCTGATTGCTTTTCCCAACCTTCTGCCGTGAGGTGCCCTGCAATGGATAGCCAGTATCAGTGGGGTTGGCAGAGGGGGGGATTTAGTGTGAGGTCTCATTAGTGGATCGAAGACATCACAAGCTACAAATCCCACTAACCTTCCGACTGGCTCCATCTACATGTTATACAGGAGGGGCAGGGGAGAGAGTTGAGCCCTGCAGTGCCCCACATGAGAGAGTTCTTAGGGCGGACGAACAGACACCTCTCACTATTTGGCTTTCCCACCTAAATAGGAGCGTGGACACTCCACCCCGCTCCACTGGCCCATGGAGGATTGACAGAGGGTCCAGAAAACTCTAGGAACTAGACTTAGCAGTTCCCAGTGAAAGCTGATGGCAAGAGGGAGGGATTTGTTGGCTCCCATGGGAAGCAGCAGGGGTGTGTCACCTCCTGAGGATGTTGGCAGTCTGTGGGTAAAGGCAGCACAGAGGGGCTGCTTCTCCATGGCAATGCCCAGCCTCCCACTCAGCTCTGGAGCAGTGCTGCTTTTGTCTGTATTTATGCCTACACACATACCTGTCTGGTATCTACAGGGCTTTGAAAGGCACGTGCCATGTAAAGCAGCTGCTCCCAAGTCCCATCAACTCCTTCCACAGAGTCTTGACCACATATCGAGAGTGGAGCTAGAGAGACTTCCACAAGAGGGGAGTTGTCCGCCCCCTCTCCAGCACCCTGGCTTTTTCTCCCCTCTGCAAGCATAGGTAATGGAGGGGAACATTTACCCCCTGGTCATGAAGGTGTTTCCCCTAGAGACAGTGGAAAGAGTGCATTCCTTCCAGAAACATCTCACCAGGCTGTTGGTCTTTGCCTTCTCACAAGGTACCATAGCAATTAAGAAATAGGCATTGCAACACAGAGGAAAGATGATCTAGATATACAACAAGGCTACTCAGCAGAAGGGATTGAATTGTTCTGGGTTGTCCTTTTCCATTTTTAAAGCCTCTCACCGTAAAGGTATATTCATGTTTTATATATATAGCTCTACATTTTCAAAAGTAACTACTGATTTTAGCTGCTTCCGTTTTTTGGGTTCCCAACATGGGATACCTTAAAAGGTCCTGGCTTTCAAAGGGCAGGTGCTTACCATATCCTTGGTGTCTCAAGCTGGGTGCTCAGTACTCTATCTCTCCCCGCAAATCACTAGTCTCCTTTGAAAATTTAACCCCTGGTTCTTTGCAGAAGATACCGAATCATGGTAAATGGCTTCTTAGTCCAGGGAAGAGGCTTATTAAGTGTCATTTCTAAAAAGATTTTAAAAATCCCTTTTTATAAAAAGACAGCAACACAGAGCGTCATGCAGCCTTTGATAGTATTACTGCTTTAGTGCACTTTAATATTTTTATTGCAACCCCCACTGTTTAGAATATATTGCTGAAACTTACTATGAATTTAGGATTTGCTTTAAAGCATCATCCATCAAGCCTAGTATCTGACTTCCAGAAGTGGCCAGTACCTGATGCTTGATAGGAATATAGAGATTTGCTGCTGTGCCCAGTTTTGGTTGTCATAGAGCTGATTTTGGATTTCCAAATTTGTGGCTGGCTCTGTGCCAGAGAATGGAGAATGAGCAACTGTGTCTCCTTGGAAGTGGTTCCATAACTTCAGGGTTTCCCGTTGGGACACTGAATTAAAGCAAAAGGCAACAAATTTAAAGCAGTTAAAAGCTCTCTCCCTTTTTTAAAAGTACAGAATATGTTGTTAGTCTGTGGAACTCACTGCCAGTAGATATCATGGAGGCCCTCAACTGAGTAGGATTAAAAAAAGGATTAAGCTTTTATCTAGATAATGAAATCATCCACTCTTACATTAGACAGAGTACAACGTATATAGATCATCAACCTTCATCAGTCTCCTTCAGAGGAGAAGCCAACCACTAACAGCATGAGGTTAGGCATAAAGGCACAGAATCTCAAAGGTATTTAGGTGCCTAACTCCCAGGGATTTAAATGGGAGTTAAGTGCCTAAATACCCTTGAAGACCAAACTGCCCATTACAATCTAGTTACTGACTAGTGTCGGAGGAGACAGGATGTGGAACAAGAAGACCCACTGATCAGATCTGGTATGATGGGTCCCATGTTTCTGAGTAGATGTGCTGTGGCTAATGTAGAGCACTACTGTCTCTAGCCCAGGGATCAGCAACCTTTGGCATGTGGCCCACCAGGGAAACCCCGTGGCGGGCTGGGCGGGTGTGTTTACCTGCCACATCCGCAGGTTCGGCCAGTCGCAGCTCCCACTGGCCATGGTTCGCCGCTCCAGGCCAATGGGGTCTGCGGGAAGCGGCGTGGGCTGAGGGATGTGCTGGCCGCCACTTCCCGCAGCCCCCATTGGCCTGGGACGGCGAACTGCGGCCAGTGGGAGCTGTGATCGGCTGAACCTGTGGACACGGCAGGTAAACAAACCGGCCTGGCCCGCCAGGGAGCTTACCCTGTTGGACCACATGCCAAAGGTTGCCAATCCCTGCTCTAGCCATTCTATCTTGAATTCTAGGATGTCAGTTAGCAATGCTGAAAAGAAAACCCAAAATATGTAAATAATAGGGCTGTCGATTAATCACAGTTAACTCACGCAATTAACTCACGCAATTAACTCAAAAAAATTAATCACGGTTAAAAAAATTAATCGTGAGTGATCACAGTTTTAATCGCACTGTTAAACAATAGAATACCAATTGAAATTTATTAAATAGTTATGGATGTTTTTCTATATTTTCAAATATACTGATTTTAATTACAACACAGAATACAAAGTGTACAATGCTCACTTTATTTTATCATTTTTCATTACAAATATTTGCACTGTAAAAATAATAAAAAATAGTATTTTTCAATTCAGCTTATACAAGTACTGTAATGCAATCTCTATCATAAAAGTGCAGTTTACAAATGAAGATTTTGTTTGCTACATAACTGCACTCAAAAAAGTGTAAAACTTTAGCACCTACATGCATAGGCGCCGACTGCCCTGTGGGTGCTCAACCCCCCGCCCCTCACCCCGCCTCTGACCCCACCCCTGCACCACCCTTGCCCCGCCCCAATTCCACCCTCTTCCCCCAAGTCCCTGCTCCTGCCCTGCCTCTTTACCGCCTGCTCCCCTGAGTGCACCATGTCCCCATTCCTCCCCCTCTCTCCCAGAAAATCCTAAGCGCCGCCAAACAGCTGTTAGGCGGCGGGCGGGAAGAGCTGGGAGGGGGAGGAGTGGGGATGCCCTGCTTGGGGGAGGGGTTGGGTGTGGGGGGAGCTTGGCTCCCGGTGGGTGTGGAGCACCCACTAATTTTTCCCCCTGCGTGCTCCAGCCCCGCAGCACCCATGGAGTCGGGGCCTATGCCTACAAGTCCATTCAGTCCTACTTCTTGTTCAGCCAACAGACAAACAAGTTTGTTTACATTTACGGGAGATAATGTGGCCTGCTTCTTATTTATGCCACCTGACAGTGACAACAGGTGGTCGCATGGCACTTTTGTAGCCGGCGTTGCAAGATATTTACATGCCAGATGTGCTAAAGATTCATATGTCCCTCCATATTTCAACCATCATTCCAGAGGACATGATTCTATGCTGACGATGCTCGTTAAAAAATAATGTATTAATTAAATTTGTGACTGAACTCCTTGGGTGAGAATTGTACGTCCCCTGCTCTGTTTTACCCACATTCTGCCATATACTTCGTGTTATAGCAATCTAGGATGATGAGCTGGCACATGTTCGTTTTAAGAACACTTTCACTGCAGATTTGACAAAACGCAAAGAAGGTACCAATATGAGATTTCTAAAGATAGCTATAGCACTTAACCCAAGGTTTAAAAATCTGAAGTGCCTTCAAAATCTGAGAGGGATGAGGTGGGGAGCATGCTTTCAGAAGTCTTAAAAGAGCAACACTACGATGCGGAAACTACAGAACCCAAACCGCCAAAAAGGAAAATCAACCTTCTGCTGGTGGCATCTGATACAGATGATGAGAATGAACAAACATCAGTTTGCACTGCTTTGGATTATTTGGACGCATGTCCTCTGGAATGGTGGTTGAAGCATGAAGGGACATACGAATCTTTACCGCATCTGGCACATAAATATCTTGAGAACCGGCTACAACAGTGCCATGCGAACTCCTGTTCTCACTTTCAGGTGACATTGTAAAGAAGAGGCGGGCAACATTATCTCCTGCAAATGTAAACAAACTGGTTTGTCTGAGCGATTGGCTGAACAAGAAGTAGGACTGAGTGGACTTGTAGGCGCTAAAGTTTTACATTGTTTTATATTTGAATACAGTTATTTTTTGTACATAATTCTATACTTGTAAGTTCAACTTTCATGATAAAGTGTTTACGCTACAGTACTTGTATTAGGTGAATTGAAAATATTATTTCTTTTGGTTTTTACAGTGCAAATATTTGTAATAAAAATAAATATAAAATGAGCACTGTACACTTTGTATTCTGTGTTGTAATTGAAATCAATATATTTGAAAATGTAGAAAACATCCAAAATATTTTAATTAATGGCATTCTCCTATTGTTAACAGCATGATTAATCACGCGATTAATCACAATTAATTTTTTAATCGCTTGACAGCCCTAGTAAATAACGATGTTAGTGGATTACAATTGTACAGATCAATTTCAATACATGAAAAAGAAAAAGGGTCCACATGTGACGGGGTAGTTTGTCCCCTGAGGGCAGTACTCCAACTGGTCAGTCCACCGCAGCGCCTGGCATGGCTCTTTAAGAATTGAAAGGTCTGATTGTAGGTACAAGGACCTGGATGATATTAGGAGAGAGGAAGCAGGCCAGAGAGTAAGTTGGGCTTGGGAGGAAACCCAAGTACTGCTTCTTTAAGGGCCAGGAGCCTTGCAAAGGTGGTGGGGCAAAGCTCCCCTGTCTCCCAACCAATTGGGATGAGCTGGGAGAAGGGGCCAGCATAGGTGTTGCCTCCTCCAGCAGTGTAGAGACCAGCCTGCTGCAAGGAATATGCCAAACCTTCTCAGCCTGAGGAGGAAGTGGGGCCAGCTGAAAGAGACTAATGGCAACCCAGCTGCAGAAGCTCCTGGTAAGGAGCTGGACGATAATTATTTGAACTACCCAAGCTTACGGGGAAAGGGCTGGGGCACCTGCTATAATCAGAGACATAAAGACTGAGAAGAAAACCCTGAGGGGACTGTAAGCAGAGCTTAGAGTGCAGGCTTCAGAGGAGCCCTGAAAGCCAGAAGCACCTTTTCTTTATTTGGGATTTTTTGTTATGGATCCTTTTGTCGGGAAGTTTTGTAATAAGCCACAAGGAGGGTATTATTGGGTCAAGTGTGCCTGAAGTCAAGTTACTGGCTTCCTGAGAAGGGAAACTGAGGAAGGGAGCATGGACAGCACTGCACTAACTCAGCAGGGGGTGCTGCAGGGCAGGCATGCCCTACAAGACCACACTGATCTATTAGTTAATTCTGAGTAACAAATTATATTGAATTTAAACGCTCCTGTTATGGTTTCTCTGATCACATTCAGACCGACTCATTGTCTCCTGCACTGAGCCCCAAATCACTAATGTCTTATTTGAACGGTATCTTGCATCCTCAGCCTTTGCAGAGGTAAATTGTATGTGGCTATGGCTAATAGGACTTGTCTTCACTGCTTTGGATGCATATGCTATCTTGTCTACACTGAGTTAATTTGGATTAAGGACTGGTGTGAATTTGATTAACGAATGCAACTATATAGACACAGATGTCGTGCTGGTACCCAAACCTGTAACTTCAGAGGAAGCTACATACAACTGGGACTGGAGATCTGAGGACTCTGAGAGGAGCAGAGAAGAGCAGAAGCAGTACTGTGCACACATCATTAATTTATATGTTGATCATTCTCCTCTTCCACAATTTCAAGGTAAATGAGAAAAAGTGTCATGGAGAATTTCACAGGTCACCAATCAGATATGAGCAAATTAACCTTCTGCAGTCTCTGTGGGATGAAAAGGAATTTTGGCAACACCTTTGTAATGTGATAATCTTTCTCTGCACAGTCAGTGCTTAGTTCAAAATGTCTCATCTTCATTCATAAATGTACGCTTAGCTCCTTGTCCCGCTTTACAAAGGCAGGCCTATTACATATATAAACCTACCTGGCTGTTTAAGATTTGTTAGGGAAAAATGCAATCATGCAGGCTGTGTGTGTTTCTCAGCAGACTGTTCAGTATTACATATTACATTCCTTTGCAGATGTATTAGTTTTGCTGGCAAGGATGGAATAAATATGCTCCAAAGCGGATTGTAAGTGAGATAGAAGACTGGTGGCAGGAAAGAGCCTGCAGTCCATGGGGTGATGAAAAGTGTTGCTCTTGGGCTGCTGCCCTAAGATGCTAAATGGGGTAGGACCCATAGCTATATGGGTGTGACTTGCCTCCTGGGAGGTTCTCATAGCGGTTGGAGCAGGAGTGACCTTACACTTGGTGTCTGCATCCAATTGCTCCAGTCCCACTGACTCTGCGCTGTGGGCGGGCATGTCATGGGAGAGGACTGCTGCTGGCTGCAAAGCTGCTTCTGGAAGTCCGTAGGACAGAGGAGCTGTGCCAGATCTTCCTGTTCCTGATGACTGTTGTCCGAAGGCAGGGAAAACAAGGCTTGAGAAGTGACATTCATGGGGCAGGTAACCCTGAGGAGTGACTTAGTAGTAGCCTCTGGGAGAAGTGGCAGAGGCAGCCCCACCCATAGCTTAGTGGCAGGGAAGGGGCTTTTTCCTAGTTCTTTAAATGTTGCTTTTTTATTTTCTAGCACCTTGGCGGGCTGCTGTTTATGCTCAGGCTGAGTGGAGGACCTGGGAGAGAGAGAGCAATCCCTTCCCAGCAAGGACCTGATCAGAGCAGATTAATTCTATCCTGGAGAACTGAATATGCAAAGGTCCAACATTTTCCTTCAGTCATCTGGCACTGGATCTAGAGAGGAGATCATAGTGGTGCCTTGTGATTCCAAACTCTGGAGAGGGACCAGTCACTATATTTTCCTGCCAGATTAAATCAAGTGCCCCAGACAGGCTTTGAAAGGAATGCTCCCAGGTGTATATGTATTTTTAGAATGGGAATTAAAAGTCAGGGGCACAGGATGATCTGCCAGTCTGGGCAGGGAGGCAGAACAATGCTGGCGGGCTCTGCCGTGATCAGAGCGTTCTCTGTCCCTGGGATTCATAAGGTAGTCCAGCCCCATCATTCAACAGTGAGACGAAAGCCACCATTTTGGTTCTCTTTGAACCTCCTTGTGAGAGGGCAGCTGAAGAAGTGGGAATGAATAGAAACAAAGCCCTTGCCTGAACAATTCACATTTTTCAGATCCTGTTAATAAACCATCTTAGAATAAATTGCCTGGATTTCCTATAAAATAAAAATCCTTTGAGGGAGCTCAGCAGAACCAGAAACAGCTAAGAACCAGAAGAGTAGATTAAACAGCTGAGCTTGCTGAAGGAGATAGGAGCCGGAGAAGGTCAGATAACATTAGCTGTGTATATTATCAGATAACAACAAGAGAGCAGGGAAACATCTACCTGGATGGGACAAGCAGATAAAGCATTTGGGTACTGCCAAAGGACAGCTGATTATTGTAGTGGCAGTCCTACTGAGAGAGAGAGAGAGCGAGCAGAGCCACTGATTGCCAGTGACTCCTGACAAGTCCAGGTATATAAAAGAGAGTGCAGCTACCAAATAAACCTAAGAAGCTCAAAGGAAGAATGGTGCCACATGGAAAGGTGTCATCCAGTGGAGAGGATGCATAACTAGACATGGGAAGCCCCATAGTCCTTTATTTTGATTGGCCTGCCTGCCCATATTTGCACATCAGCCTTTGTTGGCGCAAACCCTTGCACAGTGCATGCGTTGATTGCACCCCAGCCCAAGAAGAGGCTCTGTGGTGCAATGAAAGCTAAACTTCAGGGGTAGTCTCTCCACAGGGCATTGGTAGATATCAAGCCCCTTGCAGGCCTGCTTACTCCCTTACACATAAAAAAGGGAGCAGGCTGTGGGTGAAGAATGGGCATGTCTGCAGAAACCTGGATTTAAGTGCATTCCTCACTGTGCAAATGAGGCACTTAGCAACATCTGAGGCCTTATTAGGCAGGAAAACTTTGGCAGTCTCCCAGCAGTGCTCTCAGGAATGCAGGATCAGGTTCCCATGTGTTGCCTGGCCTGGCTCATCACCTTTTACCTTGAGCTTATACACCCAGCACTCCATACCAGTGCTGTGCCGAGCAAGTGTGGCATGCGGCCCCAGAGAAAACCTTCAGTGATAGTAATATCATTCCCTAATCCTACTTACCCATTGCCAGATCTATCTCCGCAGCAGCTGAGTGAGATGAATTTCCTCTTGGTGAGGGGGGAGGAGATAAACACAACTAATTTTTATTATTTACACTAAAGATACATCAGGCAGCAACCAAACCCTGGAATCTGACAGTGAAGTGAGAGAACACTAGGGGGATACTTACTGATCAGCAGGAATCCTAGATTGTTTCACTATTCTCTGGCCCTTTCCTGAGAAACAAAAGAACATTCACGGGCTGGCGTCTTGGAGTAAAGATATGATGTTGGCCGGTGGTTATGGGATCTGTTTCTAAAACTTGCTCCTATGAATTGTGAAAATAAAGATATCTTTCAAACTTCAGGCAAACAATGCCTGGTGCATGATACTTACATGCATGAAATTCACATGCCTTTCAGCAATGCAAAAGGCAGCGTCCCATGTTGTTCATGCATTTAGCTCGGGTGCGAGATGAGTCGCTTGCAGCTCCTAGTGATCAGTGGGGGAAATAAAGTTGATTTTCAAGCTGTGCTACAATGCCTCACGTGTATACAGCCACAAATGCCTTTTGATGAGAAAGCAAAGCAGTGCGCTTGTTCAGCTCCTCCTCAGACTTGGGTGTGAGAGCTCCTGGAAGGACCCAGGCTGTGGCTGTGGCTGTTACAGTACTGAGCAATTTTAGCCAAAAGGCCTCTTGCCTCCTCTACAAAGTACTTCTCATGAAAGACCAAGCCAAAGCCACGAGTGGGTGGGTGGCCTGGGGTTATGTGTTTGGCTTCTGATGCCAGAGGGTGTAGGTTCAAATCCCCACCTAGTTCTAGCAGTGGATCAGAAAGGTGTAGCACCCATAGGTTTTTTGGGGAAAAAATACGATTTGATTCCTCATTTGCAAAAGAAAGGGCAGCCCATAGCTGGGCATGTTTGTCTAGCCATATCAGTCTTGCTTCAGATTCAGGAGGCTGCAAGTGCAGTTGCTGAAAAGTGTGGGAAAATAAAGGTGTCCTTGTGCCGCATAAAGAAGCGTGCTCACGGTGCAGCACGGGGTCTGGGAGTGTGACTGATATTGAGTGGGTGCTGATAACATTACAGATGCCAGCAAGAACTTGCCTTGTTGGGGAAAACATGGTACCTGTCAAAGCCTGAGATGTTAGCTCATGGCTGATAAATCCAAAGCCATCCATTTGTTGGTGGACCGGTGTGATTTCAGCATTCTCCATGGAACAGTCTGGGCAGTGGTTTGAAAGTTAGGTTACAACGTGTCTTTGGAGCAAATTTCTCATGCTTAGTATGCAAATTCCTTCCCATGAAAGAGAAAGAGCCGCAGACATTTTTGAGATAATGTTTGCATAGTTTACAAAACACTTCCCACTGGAGACATCAAGGGACTTTGTGTTGTGGCAGGAAAATTACTCAACTCTAAATTTTTGAGATAATTCTCTGCTTATACTCTGCTTTCACATTTGGAGATGGTTTATTTAATTTAGCCAGGTGGAATCATCACACAAGTTTAAAACTAGGGTGATTCCCCTCCCCCCACCCTTTGCAAGGGCTTGTCTTGCGTTTGAATCCTGGGACCATTCATGCACACAGCACATATCATACCTTTATGGGAACATGCCACTCATTTATCATTGTTTTTCCCCCTTTCAAGAGGATTTTGTATAATATGCATGAGGAATTATCTCGGAAATTTATATCCAGGCCTTCCACCTATTCTAGGGCTTCTCTGTAATTTGAACTCAGGACCTCACAAGCTTAAGCAAGAATTATGACCCTAGAACAACACAGCTTCTTTGTTTGTCTTTGCAAAGGCATCTTGAAAGGGACAAAATCAAGATAATTGACTGCCTTGTTGATATTTTGGTATGGTTTTCATCTAGGGTGAGAGAGGCTCTGGGTTCAAATCCTAAGTAGGCCTCTGCAGAGGTTAGGAGAATACTATAATTTCACATTTTTGAGAATTCCTTTACAGTTTGCTTTGTAAGGGGGCAAACCAAAGGGAAATAAGTGGCTTGTTCTGCCAGTGTCCTAATTATCCCCTATGGTGCAGAAAGTCCTGGGTCCAAATCCCCCAAAAGCTATTGCATAAGAGCAACTTGACACACATGAGTAGTGCTTTGGGCTCCCCACAGGCGTGATTTTATTACCTAGTTGCCATTCCTAAATACTGCAGGATCTTTGGATTTCAACACTAATTTTCTTCTTCTGTCACCTTCTCCCTGTCCACCAAGGGGAGGACAAGAAATAACCAGCTTATTTTGCAGCAAGGGAGATCTAGGTTAGGTACTAGAAAATATTTTCTAACTATGCAGATAGTCAAGCACTGGAACAAGTTATCTAGGGAGGTTGTGGAATCCCCATCATTGGAAGTTTTTAAGAACAGGTCAGACAAACACCTGTCAGGGATGGTCTAAGCATGCTTGGTCCTTCCTCAGTGCAGCAGGCTGGAATAGATGACCTCTTGAAGTTCCTTCCAGCCCTACAGGTCTATGGTTCTGTCACATCACCCAAAACGTTCCTCTTGTTGCAATAGCAGGGGAGAGGGGAAGAGCACCATTCTATGTGAGACTTGGTGCAGTTGTACCATGTCCATCATGGAGATTAGTATGACAAGAAATCGTTCAAAATATGTGGAGTCAAAACAGGATGAGGCGAGAACGCCAGAGGGCTTCATAGTCCCCACAAACTGCTTTAGCTAGAAAAGGTCAAAATATGTGATAGGCAGCTTTCAAGATTCCAGCCAAAAATTACAACCTGGCAGGAGAGTTGTCAGTTTAAACAAAACTTTTTGCACCACAAAAGGTCAGTTAAAATGGTTTTAATTTTTTTTTATCAGGTATATATAAAATTTGTTTTGTGGTTTATAAAGATGGCTATCTTGGCTATTTAAATATTTTGGAATTAATTAAAAACGATATTACAGACCGGTCCCTTGCATGAGTGAGATGAAGTATTGCATAAGAGTCCAGCAAATACAATGCCGTCAATAATTACAGGCAATTACACTCTTTTTATAGCACCCTAAGTGAACACAGCACTGGCCAGCAGAGAAGATATGCTGTGGAAATAGATTTCATCACTAAATAGCTTATATTCTATTGGCTATGAGAAAATGGGTACAATACAATGTGAAGAGTTGGCGCAATATAGAACTCACTTAGAGTGTGCTGTGGTTTTTATAAGTGGAATGGTTGGTGAAACAGGTGTGCTTGCAAAATATTTGAAGGCGAGGTGTGGGATAATCCTCTGAAAGCAAGCATGTGCCACAGAGGGCAGCAAGAGCCATGGTAATGAACGCTGTTCTCTTTAAACCAGTGCTGAAATTCGGAGAGGAAAGAAAGTGAAGGATTTCTTGTAATGTTTCAAGGGAGGTATAACCCAGAGAGCAGAGCACAGGATTAAAATCCCCACCAGACAGACCCCATCAGATCTCTGAATGAACTGTTTTATCATTGTAGCTTACCTCTTGTTTACTTTCCTTCTAGTTCATTACTTTAATCCATGTTTTTTAAAAAATTCTTGCTCAGAGGTCACCGTAAGAAAATTGGGGTCAAATTTTGATGACTATGAGTTTCACTAATGCACACAAGTGTGTGTTTTTCCTGTGTAATGGAAACACAACTTTTTGAAAATCTAGTCTTTTTTTTTTTTCTTCACATTAGAAGTAGCACAGGAACCAAACATCTGATCAGTTGGTCTAACAACATAAAGAATGCTAACAGGCCCTAGTTCTTCCAGTTTTAAAGATGATCTAGCGAACTATTTTTCAAACAGAAGAAACTGCCCTCCCCCTCCCCAACTATTTAAGATGCCAAAAGAGTAACAGGGTATGTGTTTAGACTGAAAACTGGCAATACATTGAAAAACAAAATTCATTGGCTATGCTACCATCTGGTGGTGATTTAAAATATAGCCGACGGTAAATTGATGGGTTGGATGTGTGAACTAACAAAGTTGACCTTGCTGAGAAGCAGGCTCCATGGCTGTGCTTTTCCTCACCTGATGTCAGATAGACAAGGTGGAGAAGGTGATATCTTTTACTGGACCAACTTCTGTTGGTGAGAGAGACAAGCTTTCGAGCCACACAGAGCTCTTCTTCAGGGCTGGGAAAGATACTGCCAGCATCATAGCAAAATGCAAGGTGGAACAAATGGCTTATTACAATAATCTATAACCTACTAACCCCCTCTTTTTGTCCTATGACTGCAGAGGTGTTAACGGGGCTCTCCACCTTGAATGATCCCTTACAATATGTGCTAACTACTCCTGCTAAACAATCATTAGCTGTGATGCTGGGAATTCCACTTGCCACTGTGCTTAGGGTTGCCAACTGCCTAACTGCACAAACCCAAATGCCCTTGCCCCGCCCCTGGCCTGCCCCTTCACAGAGGCCACGCCCCTTCCTCCACCCTTCTCCAAGGCCCCACCCCTGCTCCAGCACCCCTGCTTTCTCCCACCCTCACACACTTTCACCAGGCTGGGGCAGGGGGTTGGGGTGAGGGCTGTGGGAGGGGGCTAGGGTGCAGGCTTTGGGCTGGGGCAGGGGGTTGGGGTGCAGGAGGGGGTAAGGTCTGTGGGCTCCGGCCGGGCGGTGCTTACCTCGGGCGGCTTCCAGAGGTGACTGGCACATCCCTCTGCAGTGGCTCCTAGGTGGGAGGCCAGGATGTCTCTGTGCTCTGCATCTGCGCACAGGCACTGCCCCCGCAGCTCCCTTTGGCCGCAGTTCCTGGCCAATGGGAGCTGCAGAGTTGGCGCTTGGGGGGGGGGCAGTGTGCAGAGACCCCCTGTCCTGCCCAGAGGCCACATGGACATGCCGGCCACTTCCGGGAGTGGCGCAGAGCCAGGGCAGGCAGGGAGCCTGCTTTAGCCCCACTGCACCGCTGGACTTTGCCTAAAATCTTTCGGTTTGGCTTCAGTAGCCTCCCGGAGACAGAGCCTGTTTCTGGGTGACTCCTGGCAAAACCGTGAGGTTTGGCAACCCTAACTGTGCTCCACATCCAGCAGTCGTCAGCAGTTCAGGTTTGGATTATGCTGCAGGGGCCTACAACTGTCCTAGGACTTTGAAGAGCATGTCACTGAAGTGTGCTTCAGGTAACAGAGCAAAGGGAGGTGTACAGACCCATCCTACCATGGGCACTAAGGGGTTAACAGGAAGGTTAGCCATCTCCTCAGCTGTGGCTGATTGCTGGGCCAGCAACAGCTGGGGGCTAAGAGGCTGCGCTGCAGCTCAGAGGAGAGGAGAGACAGAGAGGGTGCAGAGAGGAGCCATCCTTAGCAGCAGCCTGGCAGGAAGTCAGACCCCCCACCAAAGGAGAATCAGAGAATGTGGGTCTGCAAAGGGCCTATGCAAGAGGGGAGGTGGGGGGCAGCAATGGATTGTGGGGAGCTGGACACAGCTGCTTAATGCAGGGTCCTGAGGCTGGAACCCAGGGGGAGGTGGGGCTGGGCTCCCCTGCCAGCCCCCAGCAAAGGGGATAGTAAAACCCAGAGGAGCAAAGCGGTCAGGACTCTGTAGTGGCCTGAGATTATTGGGGTCCTAGTGTATGAGACTCTTAGTTGCCTTGGAAGGGGAAAGACTATAAATGACCCGGTTGGAGTCTGAAGAGGAAAGTCACTCAGCACAGAGCCAAATGATTATTGGTGGGATGGGGAAAACTGAGGCAGAGTTGCTGAGACACTATGCACAGTCACAAGAGCCATGCCTGGACTGGGCAGCTTTTCTGTTTTATAGGTTAGATGGTGTGTATGCACCCTTAGAGTTTGCCAAACTCAAATGCTCCAAAATCATGAGATTGGTTTAAAAATAGGGCTTCTGATTTTAGGTTTTAACCACTAAACACTGATAAAACACCCCTGATACAAAATAAATAAATGAAATTTGGTGTTGATTCAATAAATACTGGAAATGGTTATTCAGTTTGTGTTGACTTCACCCTTTCCAGCGCTGTTTGCATATATGGGTGATGTCCCTATTCCCTGTCTTGTATCTAAGGGCTTGTCCACATAGAGCAGTAATGCGGACTACAGGGGTGTTATTGCCTAGGTGCACTAACGTTGCACAGTAATTGATCCGTGTAGACCCTGCTGGTTTGCACTGAAATTTCCTTAGTGCATTTTAATATAGTACTGTTTCAAACAGTACTATGTGTATATACCAAGCAAGAGACCCAACCTTCCCAGTTTTTGAACATCTATATGGAACTCAAAAATTGTTAAAAATAAACCCTGAAAAATTATATTAATAAACCCTGGAAAAACAGAACCCCTACTTACATTTTTTCCTACTATTTTTTAAGTCTTTGGGTGTCATGTTTTCCAGCTTTTCTCCACAACCAAGAGGACAAAAAAAGTTACTTTTATTTTTTAAATAAAAACCTAGATTCTCACATAATCCCAGGACTCCAGGAGCTGGGGCTTTAAGAAAATCACCAGATAGGGTGAGAGTCACAAAAGAATTGGCAGAGTTGTCAATATTGATCTTACAAAGAGGGCAGTGAGCTTTTGATGGAAATATTTGGAAAAAATGGAGCAGTCCTGGAAGATTTTGATGAAAGAAAAAATCCAATTGGTGACTCAACCATGATTCCACTCCCCTCCTTCATCATCACCCAACTTTTCCATCTCCAGTCTTGTGCACTTCTTGCATGGGAAGATGGGAGATCTTTTTGGAGCTGGTTAGGGTGGAAAGGCTATGGGTATCAGTGGCATTTCATCCCCTCCCTGCATGGGGAAATCTGCCTAGATCATCTGAATCAGGAGGAATTTGTGGGGGCTCAAAGACATCTAGCAACTTCATTAAATTCTGGATGGCTGGGGAATCCAGCACTCAGCCTTTCCAGCTACCAGGTGGTCTGATGATTTTTAACCACATATTCTGTGTACCACTGATATTATCTGAACTCCAGTATAGAATCAGAATCATAGATGATTAGGGTTGGAAGAGACCTCAGGAGGTCATCTAGTCCAACCCCCTGCTCAAAGCGGGACCAACACCAACTAACTCATCCCAGCCAGGGCTTTGTCAAGCCAGGCCTTAAAAACCGCTAAGGATGGAGATTCCACCACCTCCCTAGGTAACCCATTCCAGTGTTTCACCACCCTCCTAGTGAAATAGGGTTTCCTAATATCCAACCTAAACCTCCTGCACTGCAACTTGAGACCATTACTCCTTGTTCTGTCATCTGCCACCACTGAGAACAGCTGAGTTCCATCCGCTTTGGAACTCCCCTTCAGGTAGTTGAAGGCTGCTATCAAATCCCCCCTCACTCTTCTGCAGACTAAACAAGCTCAGTTCCCTCAGCCTCTCCTCGTAAGTCATGTGCCCCAGCTCCCTGATCATTTTCGTTGCCCTCCGTTGGACTTTCTCCTATTTATCTATCCTTTCTGTAGTGGGGGACCCAAAACTGGACACAATACTCCAGATGTGGCCTCACCAGTGCCGAATAATCACTTCCCTCAATCTGCTGGCAATGCTCCTACTAATACAGCCCAATATGCCGTTAGCCTTCTTGGCAACAAGGGCAAACTGCTGATTCATATCCAGCTTCTCATCCACTGTAATCCCCAGGTCCTTTTCTGCAGAACTGCTGCTTAGCCAGTTGGTCCCCAGTCTGTAGAGGTGCATGGGATTCTTCCATCCTAAGTGCAGAACTCTGCACTTGTCCTTGTTGAACCTCATCATATTTTTTTTGTCCCAATCCTCCAATTTGTCTAGGTCACGTTGGACCCTATCCCTACCCTTCAGCGTATCTACCTCTCCCCTCAGCTTAGTGTCATCTGCGAACTTGCTGAGGGTGCAATCCATCCCATCGTCCAGATCATTAATAAAGATGTTGAACAAAACTGGCCCCAGGACCGACCCCTGGGGTACTCTGTTTGATACTGGCTGCCAACTAGACATCGAGCCGTTGATCGCTATCCATTGAGCCTGACAATCTAGCCAGCTTTCTATTCACCTTATAGTCCATTCATCCAATCCATACTCTTTAACTTGCTGGCAAGAATACTGTGGGAGACCGTATCAAAAGCTTTGCTAAAGTCAAGATATATCACGTCCACTGCTTTCCCCATATCCACGGAGCCAGTTATCTCATCATAGAAGGCAATCAGGTTGGTAAGGCATGACTTGCCTTGGTGAGTCCATGTTCACTGTTCCTGATCACCTTCCTCTCCTCCAAGTGCTTAAAAATGGTTTCCTTGAGGACCTGTTGTGATGTTATTGACATAATCTGGGACCGTATAGCTCATTGTTGCAACCAAGGTCCTGTAGTGGCACCAAATCTTGTATAAAGGGAGTCAAATAAGGGAGTCTAAGACAAGGTTATGGTTTGCTGGTTATGATTATGCTGTCTATATGCGTGTATCATTTTTGTAGTTGAAGTTATGAATATTGGCTCTATACTGTCTGTATTTCAAACTTATGCTATGCTTCTGGGAGTCACCCCAGACAAGCTGGTGTCAGCTCTGCCTAGCCTGCTTGATGGCCCATTGAGGACCATCAGCAATACAACTGACCCACTGAGAAAAGACAGACACGCCTTGCGACTCAGCAAGGTATGCAGGAACATGCCTGTGGACAGAACATTGAGGTTTTTCTAGGCCATGTGATGGAATGCTTGTCTTTGGAACAAAGAGAGAAAGACCACATGGCAAGAGAATATAAAAAGCTGCTGCAGCTCCTCCATCTGGTCTTCAATCCTGCTTCATACCTCTGGAGGGACTTTGCTATGCTGAAGCTTTGAACCAAGGACTGAAAGACCCATCCCAGCTATGGATGTACTCCAGAGACTTGATTTGAACCTGCAGTTTATTCTATCACTGCTGCAAGCCTGAACCAAGAACTTTGCCATGACTGTATGTAATTGATTCCATTTAACCAATTCTAGCTCTCATCTATATCTTTTTCCTTTTATGAATAAACCTTTAGATTCTAAAGGACTGGCAACAGCGTGATTTGTGGGTAAGATCTGATTTGTCTATTGAGCTGGGTCTGGGGCTTGGTCCTTTGGGATCGGGAGAACCTTTTTTTTCTTTTACTGGGGTACTGGTTTTCATAACCATTTGTCCCCATAAGGAGTGGCACTGGTGGTGATACAGGAAACTGGAGTGTCTAAGGGAATTGCTTGTGTGACTTGTGGTTAGCCAGTGGGGTAAAACCAAAGTCCTCTCTGTCTGGCTGGTTTGGTTTGCCTTGGTGTGCACAGAAACCCCAGCCTCGGGCTGTAACTGCCCTGCTTTAAGCAGTTTGTCCTGAATTGGCACTCTTTTTTCCAGAGACTGAGGTGAGGCTGACCGGTCTCTAGTTCCCCAAGTTCTTCTTTCCTTTTTTTAAAGATGGGCACTATATTTGCCTTTTTCCAGTTGTCTGGGACCTCCCCCAGTCGCCACGAGTTTTCCAAGATAATGGCCAATGGCTCTACAATCACATCAGCCAATTCTCTCAGCACTCTTGGATGCATTAGATCTGGACCCATGGACTTGTGCATGTCCAGCTTTTCTAAATAGTCCTTAACCTGTTCTTTCACCACTGAGGGCTGCTCACCTCCTCCCCATACTGTGTTGCACAGGACAGAAGTGTGGGAGCTGACCTTGTCTGTGAAGACCGAGGCAAAAAAAGCATTGAGTACTTCAGCTTTTTCCACATCATCTGTCACTAGGTGGCCTCCCCCATTCATTAAAGGTCCCATACTTTCCTTGACCTTCTTCTTGTTGCTAACATACCTGTGGAAACCTTCTTGTTACCCTTCACATCCCTTGCTAGCTGCAATTCCACTTGTGTTTTGGTCTTCCTGATTACACCCTGCATGCTCGAGCAATATTTTTATAACTCCTCCCTCGTCATCTGTCCAAGTTTCCATTTCTTGTAAGCTTCCTTTTTGTGTTTAAGCTCACTGAAGATTTTACTGTTAAGCCAAGCTGGTCGCCTGCCATATTTGCTATTTTTTCTGCACATCGGCATGGTTTGTTCCTCAATAAGCCTCAATAAGGCTTCTTTAAAATACAGCCAGCTTTCCTGGACTCCTTTCCCCCTCATATTAGCCTCCCAGGGGATCCTGCCCATCAGTTCCCTAAGGGAGTCAAAGTCTGCTTTTCTGAAGTCCAGGGTCCGTATTTTGCTACTCTCCTATTTCAGACAATCCTCGTATTTTGCTAGGATTGCCAACCCTCCAGGATTGTCCTGGAGTCTCCAGGAATTAAAGATTATGTCATGTGTTGAAACCTCCAGGAATATGTCCCCCAAAATTGGCAGCCCTACTCCAGTAGCCGACAGGGGAGCCAGTCAGGAATGAGGCCCCATGGTGGCAGGCAATGCACTCAGACAGTATGAAGACCTGGCCATGGCAAGACTAGTCACAGAAGGACTGGATGGAGAGTGAATTTTGGGTTAGTAAACAAAAGTATTTAACCAGATGCCTGCATTTAAAGAGTTATGCTCAGGGTAAAGACACGCGTCATGTTCCTGTGTCATCTGCTCAATATAGAATACTTACAATGCACTGCTAATGAGTGTGCTGCAGACCAAGTGTGATTTGTGGAAATTACTCTGAATTTAGAATGCTGAATAAATTAGAGAAAATTATAAACTGTTTGTTTGTAGAGAATCCAGAAGCAGAACCTCCCCCCCACCAAAAAAAAAAGATTCACTGAAGATTAGTTGCCCAGCGCGGTTTATAAATTTCCAATTATCTGAAAAACTTTCTGAAGAACAAGAAGGAGGGAAGTCACTTAACCTGTTTGAACCTCAGCTTCTTCCTTTGTAAAATGGGCATGACATTATTAAGCTATATTTTTGTGGGACTGTGAACCTTTCTCAATGTTTGCAAAGTATTTTGAGTTCCATTATTAGCAGAGTGCAGTATAAGAAGAGGAATAAACCCCAGAATGTAAAGATATGGTAGCAAGTAAGGATGCTTCTGAGTAGGTCATCGGCAGCAGGAATCAAACCTGGGGTCTCTGAAGCATGAGCTTCTTCTGGGACAGGGCTCTCTAATTCAAAAGTTGTAACAATCATAAATCTGTATGTGATCCAGCCACTCGAGGGAGACAGAGCCATGCTGTGTAAGCAGTGGTTACAGGAGGCTAAGGAAGAGAGGGACCTGTTTGTATCAGGGTTTTACTAGCTGGCAGTCAGGTGCCATGCTGGGTCCCTGGCATGGGAGGTACCAGCTACATATGTAAGACCAGGTTCCACAGGGAAGCATGTAAGGAAACACAGGTCCTGCAGGTTAAACAGAGCCCACCAAGGTGGCTGTTGCCCATAACTGGTACAGCTGCAACAAATACCAAACAGATGGTTGCTCCTAAATATGTATCACAGCATATCAACATGAAATACTGCAAAGATACCATGCAAGTGGTGTGGCAACCAGGAGTTAATATAACAAGGGAGCCAGAGACCTGTTTTCCCCTAAGGATGTGGGTCGCTTAAATGCATCCACTGGCACAAAATCATAGCATGTTTTCGAGAAAATAACAGAACAAAAGACAAAAAAGTAAAACTGTAAAAGATAATTAACCACCACAAACATACTTGCAACAGTAGTTTTTGGACACCCCCATAAAAACACATCCATCGCCTGGACTTCACAGCAACTAAACTCCATGCCTCGTTGAAGGACAGGAGGGCTTGCATTAAATCAAGAGCTGGGAAAGACCTATGAGATCATCCAGCAGTCTCCCTGGCAATGCGGCTTTGTTCCCTCTAGTGCACAGAATCGGAGAGTGTGTTCAGGTTCCAATGGTGGTTTTCTTGTCTAGCTGCTCCATTTGCTACACTGGATATTGTGGTGGTTAACAGAACTGGTAGTTGATTTGATCTCTGTCAGGGAGGTAATTGCTTCTTGGATGTTTGTATTGAAACATACATGTCTATTTTCTCTATTTTTGCTGCTTTCATATGTTTTACATAAACAATCAAAAACTTTTAATTGACTGGAAACCACGCAGATAGCAAAGCTCTCCCTGTGTCCCATCCCACATTTTAAATACGTGAGTGTCAGTAAAAAGTGCCAGACTGCTAGCCCAGGAGACTGAAAACCTCTCTCTCTATTAGAATATGCACAGCACAAGCTGTAGCAATGCAAGCCTCCCCACCTGCATACCTCACTCTTGACCCACAGGCCCCTCTTACAATGGGTGAGAAAGCAGTTCAGTTACCACCGCCTATTCAGTCCTTTGCCTTTCTGCTGAAACGGCAAAAAGAGGTAAATTTCATCTGTAGTTTTTGTGATGTAGAAACTTTCCCACTAGGAACTGAATCCACCAACTCATTTCACATTTATTTTAGCTCTAAGTTTTTTGCATTTTATAACTTCCTTCAGGGCTTGATTATCTCTTGAATGGAAACATGGTTGCTCCAGTTTGAGAGATCTACATTTTTTTCTCCTTAGGGCTTTGCACTTCTCTATGCAGTGCTTAAAAGTCACCCACATTTCTGGGTTTTGTTTTCCTATTTATTTGAACCTATTATACAAACTCTCATGCAGTTTTAGAGTATTAAGGCCAGAACCCTTGCGTTCCACAATTCTGCAGCCATGATTTTTGCTGCAGAATTCACCTCTTGCTGCAGAATTGGGCTCTGGAATCTCAGCTTTCATTAAACCAAAAGTTTCTAGTCTTCATAATGGCACAGAAAACTCAAACCTGACCCAAATGTAAATTGATGCAGTGTTCATTTATTGGTGTTTCTTGTTTTGTATTACAGTAGCACCTAGAGGCTCCAAATGAGATCAGGGCTCCATTGTGCGAGGTGCTGTATGAACTCATAGTAAGATATTGTCCTTGTCCCAAAGAGTTTGCAATCTAAATATACAAGACAGACAAAAAGTGGGAGGGGAAATGTCTTCCTGAGCCTGCAGACAGCCCAAAACAGTAGTTTGGAGGGGTGTGAACTGGCCATTCACCACAAAGGCGGTAAACACTGAAATATAAAGCTGACAGGTTTAAATGCCAACATTACCAGGGGGCCACTCCAGCTTCGTAAGACTTAGGCATGGTCTACACTAGATGCTTTTGCCACGATATAGTTATGCTGCTTTGGGCTGACACAGTTCAGAGCAACTGCACCTGTTCCCCCTCAGGTCCACCTGGGCACCCACTCAGGCCTTCACCTTCCTAGCATCGCCACTCTTGGGCAGAAACATGGGTCTCTTTCCCTCCTGACTGGGGCATTTCCAGTCATAGAATCATAGAATATCAGGGTTGGAAGGGACCTCAGGAGGTCATTTAGTCCAACCCCCTGCTCAAAGCAGGACCAATCCCCAACTAAATCATCCCAGCCAGGGCTTTGTCAAGCCTGACCTTAAAAACCTCAAAGGAAGGAAAGGTCTCCATATTTCTGGGAAAATAATGGGTTTCTTTACCATTATAAGAAATCCTTCCTTCAGATTCTGCACAGTTGCCAGCCTACACTGTGAATCCCCCAAAAGGCAGACTGCCTCACCAGGCCTGCTGTGTCTTCCTTCCCCAGAGGCTGCAAACAGCATAATTGCCACAGTTAAGTTACCACACAGCTCTTTCTAAGCAAGCACATTTATTCTTAAGGTAAAAGCATTACAGAGGAATTCTATTAAAACAATAAAAAGAACCTACAGACATACTAATAAGCCCACCAGAGATCACCCCAACTCCATCAAGGGCTCTGGCAGGTGAACAGTCCTTCAAACCCCACTGAGGGTTTTCCTGTGGTTACAAGTTCATAACCGCCTTCGCTCAGAACAAGCACCTTTGTGTGTCACTGCTTTGTACCCTTTGGGTCTTGGCTCTGTCCCCATGGAACAAGTGGTCAGCAGACAAAGGTCCCCTTCTCAGAGTGAAGATACAAAAGGCTGAGTTCTTTCATAACCAGAGGAGTTACATTTACATACACCTCCCCCTAGGGATTTCCCCAAAAACCCACCGAACTTAAAATTCACATTGTTTCAACTAGCCATTTGAAACTCATAACACTGCCCCCATAACATGGCCCCATTAGCCATGTTTCCACCTTAGAGGCATTGCATACAATCCCACAATAACACATAAACATTTGCATTTTTAATGCAATGAACTCCTAAAATACTTAAACCTAATTCAGTCAGGTTTGTCCATGATATTGCAGGAAATTGCTATCTGTCACAAAGGGGTGTGATTTTTGTACCAGCAACAGCACTAGCGTAGACGCAGTTATACAGGCAAAAAGTACTTTTCCCAGTATACTTCAGGAACTGGTATAAGATATACTCGCAATAGAGTGTTTTTACGCACTTCAGATGCATCTCCCCTAGGAGGGTTTGCCAGTATAGCTACACTGGTACAGCTACACTGGCTAACTCTTTCCAGTGTAGACAAGGCCTGTGTTGGCCTGGGAATCATGATTAGAGAAAAGCTCTTTTTGGCTTTGGAGGACTTCATTGACCTGGGAATGACATTCACCTCGGAGTGTGACTTCACTTGAGACCTGCTCCATTTACAAAAGACTCAGTTTAGCCGGGGAATTGAGGCTCAGCAGAGACTGGATTTAGTCTGGGATGGTTTAGCCCAGCTGGGGAAGTTGGGCTTAGACAGACTGAAAAGACTTTGTTTAGCTTTGACAAAGACTTGTTCTAATTCTGAGGTTTCTTCCTTTTGCTGGGAACTGTATGGGAATCTTTTCAATCTAAGTTACTTCAGTTCCTACAGGAGCTAAAATTAAAAAGTATATTCTTCTAATGCTCCTGAATCTTTCTTTCTGTTTCTTCCCCTTCCACAATTTCTTGAGTCTATGACCCACAGTTCATATGAGTTTGGCTGCTGAGTAGAATTCTACTGAACAGAATAATGGGACTAAACTCCCCAAATGATCTCTGTTTTGTGCACATGTAAAACTTGTGTACACTCTTGTGTGCATCTTTCCAGTGCTACACTAACGTGCCTTGCTATCTACCCTCAGTGATGGCATATTTTGTGACAGAGAGAAATTTTGCTTTCCCTGGTAATTTGCATTCTCCTAGTATCCATGTCTTGCCAATCCTACTGTGGGGATTCTCTTCCCAGGCAGACTGCAGAGAAAATCAGATTAATTGTTAAGTTTCTTCTTGTTGGACCCATGCTAGGGTGGCAGTCTCCCAAAGCTGGAAATCTTAATACATGTCTCAAATACTGGAGTTATGTCTCTAATGAACACATGGAACATTTGAAGAGAACCGTGAAACTATTCCAAGTAGGATGGCAAACTGAATAACACACGGTGTTCAAATTTGGGTACAGGCTGAAATTTTGAACATAGGTACTAGGGAACAAACAGGTAAGAGAAAATGGCTGTGTTTTGTCCCCCTTATCTGTGTCTGCCAAACCTACGGTAGAATGTAACCAGTAGTGAATGCATGTCCCAGGGAGGGAAAGTTTTCTGAATAAAATGATATATATTTCCTTATAAGAACACAGAATACGGGTGACTGTTCTGTAATGGATTTTGAAGGAGTTATACCTTTTAGGCTTTGTGAACCTCTGTGATGCTTGCTATAAGCTATTTAGCTATAGATCTTTTCAGGACTTCCTTTGCTTTAATTGCCAAGTGGCAGAGAACAGAAAGATGGGTTTCAGGGAGGATTTTATTCTTTTGGTATAAGTTTTGATTCCTCTTTGAACATCAAGCATGCGCCTGCTTCCTTTGCCTTCAGATGTTTAGCATCTTGCAGCAGGATGGAAGGATAATATCCTCTCACCTAGAGAAAAAGCTTTCTGCTCAGGAGCAAAGGCTAGATCAATCCTTAAAACCATGCTGCTCTCTTTATGGAAGAGGCAGAGCTGGTGTCTGTGGACAGAGCCACTGGTTCTGTATTTCTTCCAATAGCAATGATCACAAAGGATACTTCAGTGGAAAGGAAACAAGAGAACTGTCCTCGGGATGTTGAATGATGCGCTGAATAGGGCTCTGAGGACCAAGCTAAGGTTCCAGATGAATCCGTTTTGACTGATGTTTGACACTGCTTTTAAGACTTTCTTGCCTGGCAAATGAGACACGAGCCTTTGGGAACTGGTCTCTAGCCCAAATGATGATCTAGTTGGGAGAGACTATAAGAAATATTTGATTTTGGTGTGATTTGCTTATTTGTATGCCATTGATTGAATTTTAGCCATATCCTTGAATAGGATCTACTTGGTGGGTCTTTTCTGTAGGCCAGCACTGACTCTTCTGGAGTATTTTTTTGGGTTAACTTTCACTCTTAGCTTCCAAGTTGCTAGATAGTGTCTTCCTTGCTCTGGGTGCAAGTTGACTCAGTTCATCCAGTCAAGGTACATCTCTCCTGCCCCACCCCATTATTTCTCCTTACACTCGAGCAATCCAGTGATGAAAAATCCATCACCCCCTTGGCCCCAAAGGGTCCCCCAGCTTTTCCCTGGATTCCTGGTTAAGGGTGTGTTGGGAGAAAATGGGCAGGCTTTGTTCCTTGTCATAAAAAAGAAAAGGCCACTGCCGCATGCCCAGATCTGGATCCCAGATTCTCCACATCCCAAACGTGTTGTTCTCAGTGTTTTGGATTCATATTTGGGCCAGGTGGGCAGAAGCCAGAAGGAATTGCCAGTGATTCAGAACAGCTTCCCTCTAGACAGAAGAGATCCAAGAACACTAAAAAGAGCAGGCTTGATACTGGCTCTTTAGCTTCTATGTTACTTTCCTCTACTTCATGAGAGGAGAACTCTAGCCAGATCCTAGTACTGTGGGGTCAGAGGATGCTGCTGTAGGTGAGGTAAGGGCTAGGGACAGATTTTGCATGCTGGTGTTAGAAGCAGCAACAGTTATGGGCTCACTGGCGACTCGCTAGGTTCCAGGGGTTATGGGGTTACACCAGTAAGCGTTCTGTTTGGGGTTTCTGCCACACCACCTTGCAATGGGGTGGGGAGAACTGGATTGGCGCGGGGGTGGAGGGGCAATCCCCCTATCTGTGTGTACTAATGCAATGTGGGGTTGGGGAAGGACGGATGGGGAGGTAAGAGCTGCTGCTTTCTGTGCTCCAGTAGCTGCCTGGCCTCATCAGCAAAGGATGTTGTGGAATCTGCGGCCTCCTTAGAGTGGCAGCCATGAAAGATGATGCTTTGCATCTGTGTCTATGCAGATGATGTGCAAGTCCGTTTCATTGGAGTCTCCCTGAGATCTACATGTCTTTGGGTCTAGTCTCTAATGTTCTCCAGCTTGTTCTCCACAGAGTGCTCCCGGCCCCATAGCATTCCATCGGTGACCTCACCCAGAGCAGGCTCTTATATTAGGGTCCCTGGGAAGCAGCAGGTGGAATGTGTGCTGTGACTCCTGGGACCAGGGGGACAGGGGCTGTCAAGGAGAGAGGTCCTAGGTGATGAGTCTGGAGGACAATATATGCTGGAGTGGTTGGATGAGGCTGGGGGTGACATTTCTTGGCTAGGGGAAGTAGCAGATGATTCCACTGGTTTTCATATGTGTCGCTGCACTCTTATGTGTAGACACCTGAGTCCCTGTTGAAGAAAAAGAACCTTGCTTGCTCTACTCCCCAGCAGCATCTACTTGAAGAGTGGATGACCCAGGGGATGTAACTGCCCTCTACAGCTCAGTCAGCAGCCAGCTCTGATGGGGACATAAGTGAACTGTTGGTGTTATCGCTAGAGCATTGTGTCATGAATGAGGACAGGTAGGGTGGGGGGAATTGTGTGAGGCAGTAGTTCTAACAGTGTCCTTTGTGAAAATGAGGTTAGGCAGGGGGCCTTTAAATTAAGCTCGCCCCTCCATACGTGGTGATTATCATTTGTTATTTGTATTCTGGTAGCGCCCAGGGGTCCATTGTGCTAGGCTCTCTAAACACACATAGCAAAGAGATGGTCCCTGCCCCTGCACGTGCCATGCACTGGTGCATTCTATGGTAATCGACATACTGGCTTAATCCCTGCCTGGCCATTGCTGTGGTGTCCTGATCCCCACTTTTTCAGATGGTGCATAGGGGCTGCCCTTCTCTGTGGGGCTAGCCCAGGGGTTGATGCCCTCTGATTTGCTGTCCCCTGCAGCCCAGCCAAGCATGCTGCCAGGGTTTTGGCTCTATCCTGCAGGTCTCCATTGTTTTATGCAATGTTCTCAAGTTGCCAGCTGGAGCCACGGACTGCACTGTTGAGGATCTACCTGCCCCCCACCCCCCTGCTGTTCTGGGGTTGCGCAGACGTTCTGGCTCTGTGGGTCCAGCAGCAGGTTCCAATGTGGGTGGGTTACCTCCAGTATGAGAGAAAGTCCAGCATCATCTGTGAAACTGGGCTTTCTCCTTCTCCCTTCTGCCCGTTGGGCAACGGCACAGTTCACCCTGGTCCCCATCCCTGAGTCTAACCCACTGTCTGGCCTTTGCCCTGCTCCACTACCCACCCATGCAGTCACAGCAGCAGCCACCCTGCCCCAGTCAGAGATCTCTGGAAATCCCCTCTGTGAGGTTTTGGGGTTCATGTGGGCCAGGAAGGGGTTCAGTCAATGTCTGCCTTGTAGCCCTGGCTGTCTTTCGTCTACGCAGCTTTAGTTCAAAGGTCTACCCCAGCAGCCTGCCAGCAGCTCTCAAGCCTCATTCACACTTTGCCTAACCTGGTTACTCCTTGCTGGCTGACCTTAGTACCCTGCCAGCCCTGAATTTGCCCCCCAATAGTCCTACTGCAGGGACCAGTCCCTCTCACTCAGCCCTCACAAAAAGAATAATAACTTTGCTGCCTCCACAGAGACAGTAAAACAGTCTGACCTGTCAGCAGTCTGGCAGCAAACCTGTTACTGATCTTACCCAGCGCTGATGATCTATAATGAAAGCAAAACAAGTTTAGTAATAAAAAAGCTTGGATTAAGTGATGCCGAGTAAAAGAGAGAAAGGTAGAGATGGTTGCCAGCAAATAAAAGTGAAAACACACATTTAAAAGACTAAAACTTATTTTAGCAAGATAGTTTTTCTCACCTCAGTCATCGTTTCAGCTTTTCACTGGCCAGCCTGGCCAGGACCCTTCACAGCAATCAGATCACTTGGTTTCTTTGTCTCCTTAAAGTGAAGGATAAAGATGGGGTCTCTCGCTATCCCATATAGTCCCAAAGGAATTGTCTGCCCTAAAAGTCAGGAAGGCCTCCTGGGGATTCACTCTCCGGTGTCTCTCTGGGGTGCAGGAGCCATGTTAATTCTAGAGTTCAGGCTCAGGATAACCTCTGCTGGTTTAGCTTGATGGCTTTGTTTACAGCTAACATGTAAATTGAGATAAACCCACATTCCTTTGTGGAGGACAAACCTGTTTATCACCTTTACCTAGGCTAGGCCGTCTGGTCTTAACCATGTTCTAGTAGTACAGAGAGAGAAGGTGTTAACTTCATACATAATGTTGTTATGTATATTTCACAGTGCTATTACTGATCAGTGTGTTAGTCAGTTTTCAGTTGACAACTCGTGACCATATTTTGTACAACTATGACTGCAGAAGCGTGTAGGTTGTGAACACAGGGGTGCGTAGGGTCACCCCTTCCCATCCCAGGATGCTAAGTGCTCCCACGTGTGCAGAGCTGATTACCATATGCAAATGAGTTTGCTTGGGGTGGGGCCATGCAGGGCTGTACCCTAGGGGGATTTGCATATCTGGATCTGAAAATTCCACCCCTTCTCAGGAGCTACGGGATCTATCTCTTATTACAGTATGTCCCCAAACCATATTGGCCCTCAGCTAGTCCCAAGGGGACTGCTGGGGGCTGAACACTGCTGAAAATCTGCTCCAATGAGTGTCCAATGGACCGCAGATAGGTGATTAGCAGAGTTATTGCATTCTGTGACCCCTGCCACAGTGCTGGCAATACAGCATTCCCATTCTGACCTCTGGCAGGACAGCTGTGTGTGTGGCACAGACGGACAACAACCTTCTGAAACTATGGTTATCATGGCACATGACTGGTGAGTGCTGGAGGGACCAGGGCTCTGCTCATGACTGCACTGTGATTGGCAGGCAGTAAGGGTGAGGAATCAGGGACATCCTTAGATCCTTTTCTATAGGTAATAAACTAGACATGTTTTTTCCCCAACCTATGTTTTCAAAGCCTGGAAGCCCTGGATTAACAAGCTCCTTGGGTTCTGCACTCTGTGTTTACTGTGTGAGAGCACTGAGATTCGCAACTCTCTTCTCTGTCGCAGTCCACTGGCCTTATAGGAACACCGCTCATCAGCACAACTCCTGGCTATGCTATTGACTCACCTGCACTATTCTCTAGGTTAGGTGACTTGCCCAGCACCACGAAATAAGTCAGCTGAGTATAGAACTGGAGCCAAATAGAGCAGTTGGAAGTAATTCTTTGTTACTGGTGTAAAGCAAGGAAAAAGCAGCAAAATACATCTACATTTTGGGGGATTCATAAAAATGTGAAATATTTTTCATTCTTGCTTTGGTAAGGGTGGGAGGTTGGATGGGTGAGCCAGAAGGCAGTGCTTTCCACTTCTTCCCTCCTACGCAAAGCAATGGTAAATTGGAACACAGACCAGGAGGAGAACTGGGGTGACAAGACTGGAAGTTGCTTTTGGAAATGTCCTGGACCTCCTGGGATCTTCCCTCTTTAATTGTCCTGCTGCTCTCAGAATGAGTTGCGGCTAGACTGCGTTGGGCGAGTGTTCCCAGGGCTGACTGCACACTTACAATTAGCAGGGAGGAAAGGATGGGGGGAAAAGCAGCTCACTGGTTGAAATCAGACTAGAGGAAGTGAAACTTCTCCCACCTTTGGAAACTAGGTTCTACAAAATCTGGAGGAAAAAGGTGGGGTACTGGAGAGGAGATAAAATCTGGCAGTTTCCTCAAGCTGCTGCTTCTTCAAAGGGAAGAACCCCACCTTCCATGGACTGGGTTGGGGACCAATCTTGCAAGGTGGCAAGTATCCTCAGTTCCACTGACTTCAGGCACTGAGCACCTTTCAGTATGAGGACTTAAGTGTTTGGGGAAGAGGGGATTTCCTGGCCTCTGACTGCAAAGCATTAATTTGTTGTAACTAATTAGAAGTTTAAGAAGCGGGACTGCGTGAGCTAAATTCTAGCAGGAAAGGAGAGGAGAGTGTGACAAGGGAATGATGGGTGCCCTAGATTTATTAGCATTCAGCTAAGTCTCTAACTTTGTGGAAAACCCTCATCCTTAACAGACAGCCAGTGGACTATGTGTACACTAAGGGAGGTTATGGATTAGTTGGTGCATGGGAGTTTCCTGAATTTCACATGCTCACAATATATGGACTGGTCAGGATACCCAGGAGGGAGAAAGACAGGTGAAGGGGGAGGGATAGCTCAGTGGTTTGAGTATTGGCCTGCTAAACCAGAGTTGTAAGTTCAATCCTTGAGGGGGCCATTTAGGGGTCCGAGGCAAAAATTGGGGATTGGTCCTGCTTTGAGCAGGGGACCTCCTGAGGTCCCTTCCAACCCTGTGATTCAAAGGACATGTTTGTTGCTGTGGTGTTCCACAAAGCAACAAGTGCACATGCTTGTTGCTTTCCTTGGAAGCAAGGCAGAGCCCTAGTTTCCCTCCTGTTGCTTGGTGAGCATGTTCCTGCAGGAGGCTCTGTAGCAGGTGCTATCGTGCACCGCACAACCCAGCGTCAGCAAACCCCAACTCAGGTCAACAGTCACTACTCAGATTGTTCCTTTCGCTTCAGTGGCAGTAGTCAGCTGCATGAGGTCAGCAGGGTCATGCCTGTAATGAAGATTTAAAAGGAGAGAAGATGGCTGTAACACTGTTTACTTGTAATCTTTGGGTCAAAATCTTCTACCAGCATAACTTTATTGACTTACGCCAGAAGAGAATTTGGCCCATACTCCCTTTCTCTTTATTGGTCTAAAATAATGAGACTTTTCCCCACAATGAATGTTTTTCTGGTGCTGTCAGAGATCGTTTCTGGAAAGGAAAGCTTTATTAATGAGTTATGATTAAATCACAACAGCAAAATTAAACAGGTGAATTCTTGAAAAGCTGAACCCAAGTGTGGGTATGGTTCCTGCTGAGGTGTAAAGGGATGGGATGTTTATGTGCTAGTTACTCTGTGTTTCCTTAGGCCATCTTTCTCAGGTCTTAAATGTTGCAATCGGGGTAGCTGTGACTCTTAATTCCTGGAAAGGAGAAGTTTGATTGCGTGTGTCAGGAACCAGGTCCTTCAGCTGTGCCTGCCCAGCCATCAGGCAGCTAATGAGTGCAGCTGGGCCGCACCTGATTGACTAAGGCAGTCAGGTGCCTTGCTCTTAAGCCCTGCAGCTGCAGAGGGTCAGTGGCTACTCAATGCACATGCTCACGGCTTATCTGTCTCCCTGTGCTTGCCTCACTCCAAACCCTGCTCCTGCTCCTGCTCTGCTCCGCTCCATCCTAGACCATGCTCTGCACCCAGGTTTGTTCAAGTCCTGTCCCATCCTCACTCCTGCCTTTGAACTAGTCCTGCTTTTGCCTTCCCTGACTGCAGGTAATCCAGTTCCGACCCTCAGCTCTGACTGCTGGCTCCAGCACAGTCTCAACCCTTGGCTCTGGCATTTGGAGTCTGACATTGGTTCTGACCTTCAGCTCCCATCCCTGGTTCTGTCTGTGCCTTGATGTTGGGCTCTGACATTTAGTCTGTCACTGCTAGGGCTGACCACCTACGACCTGATCTCCTCACAGTTTGAGCTGTCCCTAAAAGGAAGGGATCATTCAGGGGGATAGAGGTCTGGTTCCATGGGCATGGATCCCAACAAGACCAATGTCTTGTGCCGTACAGAAGTGGCCCTGCAAGCGGAAGCCATAGCACCTGCCACCCCAAACCTGACCCCCTGGCGAACTGAAGAGTCCACTGCTGGATAAATTCCATGAGGAGATCAAGGCTTAGCTGGCAAGGATGCAGCCCCTGCCTGGCCTGGACGATTTCATCAAATAATGCATCAAGATTGACGACTGTCTGATGGAGGGCTGCCAAGAGCAGTGCTCAGTCTCCCATGCCCCGCCAGTCACCCAGGACTTGCAGGGAAATGAGGCATTTGGCATCCGATGAAGTGAGCTGTAGCTCACGAAAGCTTATGCTCAAATAAATTGGTTAGTCTCTAAGGTGCCACAAGTACTCCTTTTCTTTTTGCGAATACAGACTAACACGGCTGTTACTCTGAAACCTTGGTAACTAGAGAGGCAACCGGCCTGGACTTCTAAGAAGTCACATAAGCCCTGGTCCCTTTCTTTACAGGAATACTGAATTCCCTACCAGAAGAGAACCCAGGAAAATGTCTTAATTTAGCCACAATTTTGGCCTTCTTTAAACTAGCTGAAACCCCTAAAGAATGACCAACTTCACTACTAAACCTGGACTCGATGATTTTTAGCTAAAGATCACAGCAACAAGGCTGGAGAAAATTGTAGTCAAGAGACTAAATGAGGACCAGCTGCAGTTATGAAGATAATGCAAATGCAACGAAATGCAATAACTACCCAGAGGAACAGTAGCAGTAGATACAGAACATGCATGGAGCAGGATAGAGTGAGAATTAAAGGGTAATGTCTGTCAACTCAGCTTTGGTCCCTAAAACTATATAACCAATACAATCAACTCAATAATCTTTGATCTGTAAGGAGGCATAACCCTAAGGCCCTGGTGTCCTACCTTCTCAGAGCACTTCCGACAGAACCTTTTTTATTATTTATATTACAGTAGCGCCGAGAGGAACCATGGTGTTAGGTGCTGTACACAAAGACACCGCCAGAGCCTGCCCTGAAGAGCCTGCAATCTAAATAGACAAGACACAGTGTTGGGGGGGTGGGAGTGGGAAGGAACAGGCAGAAGCAGAGAGATGAAGTGATCTGCCTGTGGTCACAAAGTTAGACAGTGGAAGCAGTAGGAACAGAAATCATGTCTCCTAACAGTCCATTATCCAGTCCAGTAGACCACATTGCCTCCTGTTTGCTCATTTTTCTAAACAGCCCCAGGGCATACACAATCAGCAACACTAATGCAGGCTAATTCCTTACCAGCTGATGACATGTTAATCCAACTCTAAGAACCCTTCCTAGTTTTGTTCATGGTACCAGCTGATTTTAGCCATCGGTGGCTACAAAATTCAGACCTTCTCTTGCCAGCCCTTCATATGTGGCGTTCCTATTGAAATAAAAGGGAGTAGTACCAAGCATGCTGGATCGGCCTGTTAATGTTGCTTTTAAAGAGCCTCACACAGTCCATTCAATATTTAGGACAATAAGAAAGCAAAAAGACTAGAAGCACTACATGGAATACACAACAGAAACATTAGGTGTTAATGGGCAGAACAGTTCCCTCTTAAAGCTAAGAGGTAGGACAAATATTGAGGGGAAATATAATCCCTTTTTATTAGTCTTCTTGCAGACTTTGCCATGCTTCTTAGACATTTATTTTTCTTTAAAAAGCTAGATGCATTGAGCCAATGGTATGTACAAAGAAACAGTCTAGAGTGCTCCTTTCTTAAGTATTTGAAGGAAGTTGGCAAAATACTAAGCTGGAAATCAAACTGAGTGTCAAAAGACAGAGGACTGTAATGCTGTCAATTATTAGTTTTATTTCTGGCCAGCATGATGTGCAGCTGGTTGGTGTAGTAAGGAATCTTTACTGCAGGGTTTAGTCCACACAGAAAAGTAGTAGCAATGCTCTGCAGCTTTCTTTGGGGGGTTTCAAATGCTTTACAAATGTTGTTAACCTCATTCTCCCCATCTGGAAAATGTGGATAAGAGACTTGCCCAAGGTCGCTCTGCACATCAGTGGCAGAGCTGAGCCCCACAACTCCTGATTCTCAGTCCACAGCTCCACCCACTAAATCACATTGTTTCCCTGGGCTTGTCTACACTACACAATTAGGTTGAATTTATTAAAGTCAACCTGTAGCCTCCGATTTTACAAAATCGATGATGTATGTCCCCACTATGCACATTTCTTCGGCAGAGCACATCCCCACTACCATGGATAGGTAGCATCGACTCACGGAGCAGTGCATTGTGGGCAGCTATCACACAGTTTCTGCTGCCGATTGGAATTCTAGGTTAGGCTCTCAATGCCTGATAGGACAAAAACATTTATGTGAGGTGTTTTGGGTACATAATGTCAACCTTTTATGATGCACTTGGCTCCTCCCTCCCTGAAAGCAAAGGCAAACAATCATTTTTGCGCCTAAGCCTGGGTTACTCATGCAGACACCATAGCACAGCAAGCATGGACCCCGCTCAGTTGTATGCTGTTGTTGTGAGCATCACAAACAGCTCACGCATCATCCTGCGATATTTGCAGAGCCTAGCCAGGAGCAGCCGCGTGGAAGAATGTGATGCCACGCAGATAGCTGTGCTGAAAGCTATGGAATGGAGCAATTCGCACATACTGGCAGTGGCAGCCAGGCTTGTTGACATAGTGGAATGCTGCTTCTGGGCCAGGGAAACAAGCACAGACTGGTGGGACCGCATCATGATGCAGGTATGGGATGAGGAGCAGTGGCTGCAGAACTTTTGAATGCATAAGGCCACTTTCATGGAACTTTGCGAATTGCTTTTCCCAGCCCTGAAGCGCAGAAATACCAAAATGAGACCTGCTCTGACAGTGGAGAAGAGAGTGGCGATAGCCCTGTGGAATCTTGCAACGCCAGATTGCTACCGGTCAGTTGGGAATCGTTTCGGAGGGGGTAAATCTACCATAGCGGCTGCTGTGATCCAAGTTGCCAGGGCAATCAATTCACTTCTGCTAAGAAGGGTAGTGACTCTGGGAAACGTGCAGAACATAGTGGATGGCTTTGCCGCGATGGGGTTCCCTAACTGTGGCACCAGACCACCTTGCCAAAGAGTACATAAACTGAAAGGGGTACTTCTCAATGGTGTTGCAAGTGCTAGTGGATCACAGGGGCCGTTTCACCAACATCAACGATGGTCAGGAAAGGTACATGATGCGCACATCTCTAGGAACTCTGGTCTCTTCAGAAAGCTGCAAGAAGGAACTTTCTTCCCAGAACAGAAAATTACTGTTGGTGATGTTGAAATGCCAATAGTTATCCTTGGAGACCCAGCCTACCCCTTGCTCCCATGGCTCATGAAGCCATACACAGGCACCCTGGACAGCAGTAAGGAGCAGTTCAACCATAGGCTAAGCAAGTGCAGAATGGCGGTAGAATGTGCCTTTGGACGTCTAAAGGGGCGCTGGCGCAGTTTACTCACTAGGTTAGACATCAGCGAAAGCAATATTTCTATTGTTGCTGCTTGCTGTGTTCTACATAATATCTGTGAAAGTAAGGGGGAAACGTTTCTGGCAGGGTGGGGGGTTGAGGCAGATCGCCTGGCTGCCAATTATGAGCAGCCAGACACCAAGACAATAAGAAGAGCACATTGAGGCGCACTGAGTCTCCGAGAGGCTTTGAAAACCAGTTTCATGCATGATCCAACACTGATGTGACAGTTCTGTATGTTGTTCCTTACCAACCTGCCTCCTCCTTCGCATGTACGGCCCTGTAAACTAAACCCCCACGAACCACAGCGTGCACAGTGAATAAAGAGCCTCTTGTACTCAATTCGTGCATTTTTATTATGCTAACAAACACTGAACAGAGACATCAATGAATAGCAATGATAACCAGGTAAGGCCTGATAACACAGGGAGGGAAGGCAAGAACACATAGCTTATTACAATTGCACTGTCTAGCAATCAAAGTTGTGGGAATGAGAGCTTTCTGCTCCATGAACCATCCCCTGGAGTTGAGTTCAAGGGATAATGGAGCTTCTCCCCTTCCACTCCCCGCATTCTAGGATGTCTGGGAGAGGAGGATATGGAACTTAGTGAGGAGGGCAGCTGGTTCATCATAGAGTCCCACTGCAACCAAAGATCTAGCTGCCTTTCCTGCACCTCAGCCAGATGCCTCAACATGTCTGTTTGCTCCCCCATAAGCTGCAACATCTCCTCTTGCATGTTACGCTCTTGTTCCCTGCTTGCTTTCCTGCCCTCTTGTTTGATGTGCATGCTTTCTGAGAATGTGAGCCTCCATGCATGCAGCGGGGCGCTGTCAGCCTCAGAGGAATGCATCAAGTCACAAAACATGTCTTCCCTTGTCCACTTTTTTCGCCTTCTAATCTGGGACAGCCTTTGTGCTGGAGGGAGGAAGCACCAGAGAAAATGTTGCAGCTGCAAGGAAAAGCATACATTGTTGAAAACAAAAGGTTAACTGTCGCAATGAATGAAACAATTCACAGCAGTAAATACATTCCCTGAGGTACTTGGCCAAATTTTGTGTTTTAAAAGAAGAGCCTGCCAGTAAGGTACAATACATGGCAGAGCGCTGGGCAGCAGATTTCAGTTTGCAGACAGGCATGGTAAGCACACACAAAAGGGTAGGCAGTGTGAGGGCACACCTGGGGAAATTTTGTAGTGTGGAAACTCTTGGCACATAAACAGGCTTTTCCAGGGAGCACCCTTTGTGTGGCTGCACTTGCCACCACTGTATCCCAATTGTTTACCTCAAATTAAACATTAACCACAATGGCATTTAACCCCTGTAGTGTTATTACAAGTGTGCACTCACCAGAGGTGCCTTCCCCGCCATCGCAGTCCTGCACCAGTGGGTCCTGGGAGGGGATCGGCTCCAGAGTTAGGAAGAGGTCCTGGCTGTCCGGGAGAATGGATCCTCTGCTTGCCTGCTGCGCATTCTCCTCCTCCTCCTCAACAATGTCCTCCTCGTTGTTGCCCATGGCCACCTGGGTCCCCTGGGAGGTATCCACGGAGAGTGTTGGGATACTGGTGGGGTCCCTAGCTAGAATCGCATGCAGCTGATCATAGAAATGGCATGTCTGTGGCTCAGCAGCAGAGTGACTATTTGCCTCCCTTGTCTTCTGGCACACTTGCCTGTGCATCTTTATTTTCACACGGCACTGCTGTGTGTCCCTGGTGTAGCCTTTCCCCCCCATGCCCTGTGTGATCTTGGCATAGATGTCAGCATTTCTTCTGCTGGATCAGAGCTCTGCCTGCACAGACTCTTCTCCCCACACAGCAATCAGATCCAGTGCCTCCTGTATGCTCCACACTGGAGCGCATTTGTGTACCTGGGCAGTCATGGTCAGCTGTGGGGGTGAGCTCTCCACACTGATCAAACAGGAAATGAAATTCAAAAGTTCCCAGGGCTTTTCCTGTTTACCTGGCTGAAGTGCAGTGGAGTGCTGTCCAGAGCGGACACATTGGAGCACTCTGGGACACGTCCCGGAGGCCAAACAAGTTGAAATACACTGTGCTGTGTCCACACTACCCCTAATTCAACCTGGGAAGGTCGAATCTAGCGCTACTCCTCTCATTTAGGTGGAGTACGGGCATCGATTTTAAAAGTCCTTTAGGTTGGCAGGAAGGGCTCTGTAGTGTAGACAAGCACATTATAAATTCACCTAATGTGGGGAATGCCAATCTAACGACGTAGTGTAGACTAGCCCCCTGTCTCTTACAGTCTCAAGAATAAAGCTACCTACAATTCTCTTGCTTTCCTTTCTTGCTGCCAGTTTATATTCACCCCATCCCTTGCAAATGAGCCAGCAGAAGGCTGCCAGTTATGCTCATTAGCAGCATTCCTGCTCTATGAATGCCACCTGTCCAAATAGGCTATCTGCTGGCTTGCACTGGGTTACAGCCTTGGGGCTGCTCCAGTTTGCAAACACAGCCCTGGCTAACGGGGGGGCTATGAGTTCCATGGGGCAATTTACTAGCCCCTTGTGCCAGCTCTCACTGCGGGCTCTGCTACCCTCTCATTGCAACCAGAATTAGACCCCTCTCTTGATGTTTTGTAGAGGACATAGACTCTCTAGTATTCATTAGGTCTAGTGCCTACAGGCAGCCACACCGAGAAGTAATTTAATCATCCCCAGAGAAGGCAATCCGTGATCCTTCCTCCTAGCAACATAGGGAAAGACTTGGGGAATCATGACCTATGCGGGAGTGGCAAAGTTAGAAGAATCTGTGTAACTTCCTACTACGGGCTTGGGCAGAACAAAGCCAGATCTGAGGGTTCTGCTGCTCTGGGCAAACCAGCAACTGTCCACTCCTGCCAGCTATCAGTCACACAAACACTTAATGGATTGCTGGACCCATAATTTGCTTGGTGACCCCCTCCCCATTGTTCTCATTATCTAGCAGGGCCAGCCCAGGACCAGCAGATGCCTAAGGCTTTCCACATAGCAGGACCAGACCTATTTTGAAGGGGCATTTTAATCTGTAAGTACAAGAAACATGAAAAAAGAGAAAAGAACTCTAGCACTCCCTGTGATTCAGGCCATGTCTGACATCAGAAGAGAAAGAGAAAGGATATTGACTAATAAAGAATGGCACAATAAAAAATGACACTAATAAAGAAATAAAGACACAAACCTGTTGGGGCAGGAGGGAAAGAGAAACAACAGACCCAGGGTCAGATATCAGAGGAAACATGTTTATTTGAGGAGAAAGGTTACAAAGGAGGAGATTCCACCTTGCTTAGTTCAGGGCAGACCAGAAGGGATTGCCTGTATTGAGAAAGCAAGAAGGTGGCACACAAACAGATTCTAAAAGAGACGGACGGCCCAAGGTATATATGCAGTGGACTTTCTCTGCCCAGCCCCTTTGCATCAAAGGCACATAAAGCTATGATAGACTTGGAAACAGTAAATTATGGAGCGTGTCAGAATAGTTAGGGAAAGGAGGACAAATTATCCAGTAAACAAAGGAAAAATATTATCCCTTATAGGTTCCATCTCATTAATGTCTGAGTTGGGATTGTCTCGCTGTCAAGGCTTAATGCCCCATCTAACCCATTTTCAATATAAAATATGGCCTGGCAGCCACAAATAATGAATTCACACTTATCCAGCACTTTTTTTTTTTTTTACTCTAAAGCACTTCTCAAACTAGAATGGTCCCATGGAAATGCAACCATCTCTGGGGGGGAGAGCAGCCATCTATAAAACAATAAGGAGGGTTGGGAGAGGAATATTGATAAAAGGACATGTGGGCAATCCCCTACTTGAGTCTTTGATGCCCCTGAAGAGCAAAGAGGTCACTTTTTAAAGTCTCAGCTAAAGGACTCCACAGGTGAATTCATCTCCTTCAGAAGAAATGGTTGAAGATCTGAGCTGCTCCTACTCAGAGTTTGAACCTGCAGCACTAGAGAGTGGAGGAATTAGACACCTGAATTTTAGTCCACTCAAGCCACTTCTCTGGTTAGGCACAGCTAGGAGAGGGGCAGCCCTACCCATTTCTCTTGCAGGAGAACTCTACGGCCCAGATCCTCAAAGATATTTAGGCACCTAACTACCATTGACTCCAAACAGTTGGCAGCTTCCTTGCCAAGGAAAGAATTTCCCCTCCTTCCTATATTTCTCTGTGGTTTGCTGAGTATATCGTTATGACTTTCCTTCCCTCGCCACAGGAATTTCACCCATAAATCCCTGTAGTTGCAGAGACTGTATTGAGCGTTTTGGGAATTGAACAGGTAGTAGATACCATAACTGTGTTTTCCAGGCTTTTATTATTGTACTTTTCCTTCCACTAAGCAGCTGTGTTGCTCTTTTAGCCAATTATCCTGTGTCTGCTGTTTGGTTTGCAATTATTTTTTTTAAATACTATTTTGGTGCCTGCTAAAAGCATCCGCAAATCATGCCAGTTATTCTTAGACTAAGATCTTAACTCTAGGATATAATGAAACCCACCTTGAGCAAGCACACAGCAAAAATCATTGGTCTAGGAGAAGTGGTCTTGGACTAAATGTTGGACTCAGATGTATTACAAACTTTAGAGATTCTTTAAAGTGGTTGCCTAAGGTGGAGGACAGGGGGAAACTGCATTGCTCAGAGGACTGACAATGGTCAGAGGTTCTCAGCGTAGGAAACAGGACCCTCAGGGAGGTCACAAACAAGTGTCAGAGGGTCAAGACCACCCGGCCTTGCCTATATTACTAGCTTGGAGGGATGACCACCACCTATATGGGAGGGGGAGTCCCAGGGTGGTTCTGCTATGGAAAAAAATCGAGAGCCACTGGGCTAGGTCACCAGATCAAATCCAGCCCAAGTTAGTAGCAACTGAGTGTTATTGCTGCTTCTTGACCTGTGTGAGACAAGCTGGCAAGTCTTAGAGGAGTGCTTAGTGGACAGATGTCCGCACTGCATGAATCACCAACATAGCTGGCATTCACTGGCACCTTTATTGGCAGTCTCAATGCAGAGAGGCTAAAGATTAGAATGGGCATGGAGCATGAACCGCCCCATCACCTTTAGCCATGGTCCTGCAGGGCATTTGAGAAGGGCTGCTTTCATCACCACTGCCCACATGGTATCTGTTCTCTGAGTAAAAAGAGGGCTTCAGTCTCCAGCGTTGGCATCTAGTAGCACAAAGGCTGGGATTGTCAAAGACACCCAAGGGAATAAGGTGCCTAACCAATGGTGCCATTGAACATGTTATTAGAATTATTTTTTGTTACTTGTAGTAGCAATGAGGACCCCACTCACAGAGGAGGAACCAGTTGTGTTAGGTGCTGAACAAAGACAGAACAAATCAACCATCTTGGCCTTAAGTATGGCTAAGGATGGTTTAATTCCAGCCTTAATTCACCATGAACAATTAGAAATGGAAAAAAACGTCAGCGGGTTGCCTCTTGGAAGTGAGTCTTAGGGTCTGATTCAGCAAGGTATTTAAGCACCTGCTTAACTTGCTTTTAATGAGTCTAGTCCTGCTTAAAACTATGCAGGTACTTAAGTATCTTGCTGAACTGGGGCTTTACTGCAGGTTTCTCTGGACCTAGAAACTACTCAGGATAATCTGAATTGGGGGGAAAAAAACAGAAAGCCAAAGAGAAATATGTTTAGCAAAGGTTCTAACAATGAAAAGTGTTTCTGAGACTCTAAATGTGATAAATGTGCCTGATAACACAATACATTGTTTGAAGTTAAAGAATTACCCGGAGGACATTATCTAAGCATCCTTGGTAGTGGGAGTATGTATTTAAATAAAATCGATGGCTTCCTACGGGCTGAAGATCTGAATGGACTCATGCACTATCAATAGTCAGTGGTAACTTCTGGGAAAAATGTACATGCATAACACTGAATTCAGCTCTGCATGGGAAAGATGGTAGAATACAAGGAATTCAAACATTTATTAATTCCACCCATTCTGGATGATTCCACCTTTTTTTTTTTTGAGCTATAGATTCACAATCATAAACATGGAGGGGCCCGGGGATCCAAAGGTACATATTACACCATCATTATCTATCACCCCAATTTATTTAAAAAATCATTATTGGCTCTAACCATCTTTGGAGTCTTCCAGTGAATGCTTGCCTGGCTTTTCTTTTAGAGTGTAAGCTTGGTGGGGAAGGGCCCCTGCCTTTATCTGTGTGTTGTATCGCTGCCAAGAACACTACTGCCATAATAATAACAATGCACATATTTGGGTCTGATCCCACTCCAACTGAAGTCAATGGCAGATGGCAGCAAAGCAGGCAGGGATCACCATGTATGCGATTATCTCACCCCCTTGTGTCAATTACCACAACAATGGGAACCCACGGGCTGTGGATTCCAGAGGCAGAATTTGCCTTTTTGAAAATCCTCTGCTATTAACTACTCTTCTTAAACTGCTGTGGCTTGCAGCTTCAGCAATGATTTCCTATGCGATTATAAGGAACACAGACAGGGGAGCACCATCTTTAAAAATAAACAACTTTTCTGAACTTAAATTGCCTTCTCCTGAAAACCCACTGCAGTGGGAAAGTCTTGTTATTATCTTGTTTGTTTATTAAGGAGAGACAGCAGGGATCACTCCATGAAAGAAGCCATTTTCTCTTCAGCTGCTATCTTTTCTTTTGCCAGTTTGTTTCTTTTTCTTAAACTGCATTTGACTGGGGTGTCATGCATAAAATTCCAGCTCCAAAGTAATCCTGAGATAGGAAAGTAGATGTGTAGGGCAGGGCGGCCCAACCCTGTTGCCAGTTTGGAGTTGTGAAATCTGCAGGGCAGGTGCCCCTGGCAGCAGATAATATTCCGTTGCAACCGGTTAAGCGGCGCTTCCTCCTGTCCCGAATGTGGTTTAGCTGATTGTCGGGTTGACGAAGGAAATGCTCGTGTTTTGACCGGAGCTGTAATGCAGTGTGGAGATGGGCAGGTCTTGAGAGGATGTGATCGGAATGCCAAGGGCTGCAGAAATCAGCTATCTAGTTCTCCCTCCCACCTCACATCCTGGGGACCCCCCTCCCGGCCACCCTCCCCACGCTAAGCGAGATCGGCTCTGCCCCCGTTTCCAGCCCACCCCTCTTCCAATTGCAGGCTGCCAGTCGCACCAATAAAACAGGGCAATGCTGGGGAGTCAGCCAGGCCCTCTGGCAACACAAATGTAAACCCAGTGACTTACTGGTAGGTTCCCCCCACCCCCGCCTGCTGCAGCCACCTGCTCCTCGTGTCCTTGCTGCAGGCTGAGGGGCGAGACATCGGCAGTCCGGCTGCCCGGGGCTCTCTGCGGCTCGCGGGGCAGCTCCCGGGGACGCTCGGGCTCGAGGCATGGCATAGAGGTACGTGGCTGAGCGCGCATCAATGTGGCACCTTCTGGAGGGGCCGCCAAGGGAAGCGCTGAGCTGAGGCATCTGCTCGGGAGACCGCGGGTTGCCTCGCGACTCTCCTTGCAGCCCCCACCCGCATGGGGGGGGGGGGTCCCTTGCACCGGGCGTCCCCGCCCCGCCCTGCAGAGGGCTGCATCCCCGAGGGGGCAGGGAGTCCCCGACACCCTCCCCCAAGGGAGCGGGCTCCGGGCGGAGAGGTTCCGGGTAGCGCTGACACCGGCTCTCCCGGGGGGCAGGGAGTCCCGGAGATCCCCTGCACGGGGAGCCACGCTCAGGGTTCCCCGGGATCCCTTCAGAAGGGCGCTGGGGACAAAATCCCCGGGGATCGGGGAAGTCACCTGCTCCGCGGGGACTCACCTGCCCAGCCGCTGGGACTGGCTGGCCCAGGCAGGACTCAGGCAGGGGCCGCGCGGGGCACTGGGCCAGACCCTGCTGGGGATTTCAGGGCGCTCCCGGCGCAGCGGGTCAGCACAAGTCGGGTGCGCTCTGCAGAGGCCGGGGCATCCCCTCGGGGCCCCGGAGCTCGCTCGGGTCCCCTGCCCGGCGCGGGCGGGCAGCCCCCTGCCTTCCCTGGCTCCATCCGCCGGTGCATGGGGGCAGGGCGCCCAGGGTCGGTGAGCCGCGCAGCTCCGTGCCCTGGTGCCTGGGGAGGCTGCTGCGCCGCCCGGGGAGGTGCCGGCCAGCGGGCGCTGAGATTACGCTGTTTCCGGTCCTCCAGCGCCTCTGTTTCCCCTCCCGAAGCGGCGGCGAAGCGGCAGCCCCCCAAATGGCCTGGCCAGATGCGGCAGGTCTGCTGCTCAGCGCCGCGACTGGAGGAGGCTCCGTGCGCCAGCAGCAGCAGCGCCCGCCCCGCTGCGCCTCCCGAGCAGCCGCAGCCCTGCAGCCCGGACAGCAGCCGCCGCAGCAGCCGCCGGCATGAGGCGCGATCCGACCCCCGGCTTCTCCATGCTGCTCTTCGGGGTGTCTCTCGCCTGCTACTCCCCCAGCCTCAAATCGGTGCAGGACCAGGCGTACACCGCGGCCGTGGTGGTGGAGGGCAAGGTGCAGGCGCTGCCCCCCCCGCCCGGCAGCGGCAATGGCACCCGCGAGCCCCCTGCCGCCGCTGGGGTGGTCCTGGTGAAAGTCTTGGACCTGTGGCCCCGCAACAGCGGGGGGCTGCAGCGCGAGCAGCTGATCAGCGTGGGCAGTGCGGGCTCCCCGGCGCCCTGCTTCAAAGTGAAGAGGAACCACCGCTACATCTTCTTCCTGGAGCCCACCGAGCAGCCCCTGGTCTTCAGGACATCCTTCGCCCCCCTGGACACCAGCGGCAAGAACCTCAAGAAGGATGTGGGCAGGATCCTGTGCGCAGACTGCGGTGAGTTGCCTGGGGCTGCCTTCCTCTCCTCTCCGGCCCAGGAGCTGCTGTTGCGGGGATTAGGGGGGGTGAGTCTGGGTGTGTGGGGTGTTTGGAGGCTGCCGGGGGCCAGGCAGATGGGGATGGACAGCCAGCAGACTCCCTCTGCCTAGCGCACCACCAAACCGTTTGGGAACTGCGTTTGGTGGCTGGCATGTGCTGCTGGAGACCTGCTACCCCAGCATCGCCGTGGGGTTACACGTAGAAAAAAGAAAGTTTAGTGTTTGTCATGTGTTTGTTGTGTCTGTGGAGTTCTGGGTCAGGAATAGGTACCTGCACCTGGAGACCGTTTGTCTCTCCCCTTAGTGACTGGGAAATGCTGGCAGGCTTGATTTGGGGACGGGAGACTGGAGGGGAGCAGGTGTGGGGGCATTGAATTTGATTTGCTGAATATGACTTGATCTGTTTTAAGAACTCCTGATCTGCATGTTGAACGCTGCTTCTCCTAGTGTAAGGCAGGCACGCAACTCATGTAAACAACGCCTTCCTCGCTGCCCCACGTCCACAGCCACAGAAATGTACCTCGGGGGTTGTAGGCTGACTTTCTCGGTGGCTGTTTATCTATATGTGGATCGTTTCTCTTCCTGTGGGCTGTCCTGCTCTTCCAAAGCAGCTTAGAGAGGTTGCTTCTTGAGGGAACGCGAGCCAGCCCTTGTGAGGCGAACCCCATTTGGGTCGTTGATCTTTGATTTCCTTGAAGAGTGCGAATGCTGCCTGGAACAGAATTTCTTTCAGTTGTTTGTGACGATGACCTATCCTGGTAACTTACTCCTGCTGGACGTTGTCAGTTGTGCACTAAAACCTCAATGGCAACCCGTATTGACTGCATCCGTCACCTCTAGGCTGGTTGCAGTACAAGCATGCAGGTGATTAGGGAGATAGCATCCAGGGTGCTGGTGGAACGGTGCAACGGTGCAGCTGCGTAACACGTTCCTTGGTGTCAGAAAGTCAAATAAACACGAGCTGCTTTGGTACAATTTGCGATTTAATTCAGAGTCTATTTTGAAATTGGATCTCGCTGTTCTTTTTGTTTGTGCTTCAGTCGCATTATAGCTCACTAAAGTATTTGTTGTCAGTATCTTATGTTTTTTCATATTTAATGTTTCTTTTTGTTTTGGCTTTTCGTTGATAACTGCAGCCAATCTACTGAATGAAAGACCTTGTAATAGCATGAAGTTCTGGCCCCATCAACTCTGTAGCCACTCAATTGCATCCGATGCGCTGCTTTCCTATAGCAGATAGCATGTTTACAAATGCAGAGAACAATATTTTATTGACATGTGTATGTGCTTTGGAATAGACTGCCTAGCAGGGATGTGCAATAACTATTGAAAAGTTTTGCATCTGTCAAAATGGTGTTCTAATTTTCTGAAGTTTTTTCTTCCACCATATTTAGTTTTTCTTAAAGTAACATATTGTATTTGTTCTGTACTGTATATCTTAGACTTCATCAGGTTATTTTCAAATAGAGATGTCAAACTAGTTCAACAGGAAAGTATTGGTTTATTTATTACTACTTTTTGGCCTGGAATTTCATTATTGTAATCTGGAAAAGCTGGCATACGGTTTTAAAATTTCATGTTTTGATGATCTTTGATTATTTTTGTTTGCATTGAATGATTTTGACCAGGTTTAGGATGTGAGCTTGGCCCTTAGTTTGGCTTTAATTCTCAGACACTACACCATGGCCCAGGAAGCGGTGAGAACCCTGTGGTGCAGTGGAAAATGAACAACAAATTTCTCCTTAGGACAGGTTCCAATTTGGCCAATTGATTATAAATATACGCAGTGCATATCTCAAGATGATTCAGATTCCCTATATAGGTACTCACTCATCAGGTTAATAGACCTTTTCCCCATTAAAGGCTATGTGACATGCTAGTTATACTTAGCTCTATAATGAACATTTAATAGTTTTTTTTTAAAGTAGGCTTTTCTGGGGCAAATCCTTTGACATTGAAGAGGATTGATCATAGATTGTTAAAACAGGCTCTGTCTGCTCTTTAGCTATTATCACAAAGAGACGTTTACAATTGCGATTGCTGGGAGAGAGAGAAGGAACCTCACATATAAATTGCCGTTGAGAAGAATGGGCTAAGAACATAAATATCAGGAGGCCTGTATTTAATTTATGTATGTATATGGACCAACACGAACATATAACATTTAGTGAAATAACTGTCACAAAATAAAAAAGCACATACCATGAAGAGTACTGGTAAATTCCATGGGGTTGTCATCTGGAGTCAGATGGTACCACATCAGCAAGTAGGTTGCATGCTTTAGTCCATCAAGAAAAGGCACAATCCTGCAAGGTTCTAAGCAACCCCAAGTGATTTTGCTGAGAGCCAAGAGTACTCTGCTCCTTCCTGGATCTGGCTCAGTGGGTTAAAGGAAAGTGCGTAGGCTGCTGTAGCTAGCCAGATAAAAGCTGCCATTCTGACCACATTGCCTTCTTGGCCCTAATGCACTTATTTCTGTATTTTCAACAGTCTGAAGAAGGCCTCTTGGCTAAAAGAATCTGCAGGTTGTCAGTGCTGTTGTCTCATCAGAGCTGTATGACAGGTTGCAAAATAAAGAAGCTGGGACATAGTAACTGTCATAAAGGCGGTTAAGTAACAGAATTGAACAGCAACTTCATTGCCCTAACGTTTTGAAGACCCATTGACTTCTGCCCTCCTGTGTGCCAGTACAACACTGGGAGGTTAGTGTTGAAGGTGACATGCCAGGTAGGACTGATCTTTTGATTTGTGATGCCCCCAGCTGCTGGAGGTGCGTGTATTGGGCAATCAGGCTGTGATTTGTCTTCTCCCTGCTTGCCTTGTGTCGGAGAAGAAAATTGGGCTTGCTGGTGAGTTGTTTCCTGCTGCGAAAGAGGGAGATGGAGGTGGTCCGTGAGCTCCAGAATTAGCATGGGATTGCGGGTTCCCTGTTAGATCATGGAGTGGTCTCTAAGGGAAGTGGCGGGTGCACCATTGTTTGGGACGTTGAAAACTAGACTGTGCGGAGCACTGGAGAGCGGAGCCTAGGGAACCCTCCTGCACTGGCAAGGAGATGGACTTAATAGCTCTGCTCCAATGTCATTTCTACAAGGACTAGGACCTCAAATGGCTGCTTGCTTCCCCTCTGTGGCCAGTCTCAGGGGTGAGCCTGGTGTCTAGTGGTTTGTGCTCTGCTCTGCTTTAGAGATTAAGAGCTTGATTCTGGAAGCAGTGCAGCACTTCTTGAGAGGGGCAGCGTGCCCTCTGCTCCCATTGACTTTAGTGGGAGTTAAGGGTGCTCGGCACGTTGCAGGGTCAGATTGCAGGTTTGAGTCCGTGGGCCACGTGCTGCAAAGATGTGTCTCGCATAGTGTTCTGCGAAGGAACAGTGTTGAAACAAGGGCCATCTAGTGCCCAGGCAGAAGGCTGAGGGCAGGATATAAAGGGGGGACAGGCTGGATGATTGGGTCCCTGATGAGATGCAGAGGACCTATTAGAATAATAAGTCTGTATGGTGCAAAAGGGCAGGATGATACACAATACAGGTGATAGGGATCAAGTACCTAGGATTTTAATTGTCAAAAGTATCTCCATAAAGTGTGCATCCGTCGTGAGCCTAACCTGCATCTCCCTTAAGTGTGTCCTGATGTTGGAGGCAGTGTCCCCATAGTTAGACCAAGGCTCTGGGTGTTGGGACTCCTGGGTTCTGTTCTCAACTCTGCCCCTGACTGATTTTGGGAAAGGACAGGGAAGAGCTCTTTGGCTCAGTTTACCTATCTGTAAGATGCACAGAATAGTTGTCACCTTCTCTCAGTGGAGTTGGGGGATTAATGAATGTTTGGGAACACTGGGAGTTCCTTGGATGAAAGGTGGTATTATGTGTGTCACGGGACAGTGTGGGTCGGGATAGCTATCTGCCTAAAGGCCATTTAAAAAGCCTCTTTGACAACCAATATTCTAGCTGTGTTATTGCTACCTATATTGTTATATATTTATTTTCTTTAGTATGTATCCTTCACATGGATTTTCTTTTGGCATCCATTTGCTGCTTGTTTTGGGGTGACCTCATTTCTCTATGCACATGTGGATGGACCAAGGAGGAAGGAATATGTCCACGAGGCAACCTTCGCTTCCCCTCAAACATTTACAGTGACCAGTGGAATTTCGGCTTTGGCCTACTCCCGATTCCGTTGAAGACGATGGGAAATTGTGCCACTGACTTTACTGGAAGTGGGATCAGACCTTTAAAGAGCATTCAGCATCTTCAACTGTTGTACACTTTAAATGACTAAATAAATACCTCTCTGCAAGCTTAATATATATTTTAAAATATCTAGTTGAGTGAGGGGAGGGATGGCTTTGTTGTTAAAGCATAAGATTTAGAATCCAGAGACCTGGGCTCTATTAAAGACTAATTCTGTGACCTTGAGCAAGCCAATTGAGCCCATCGTGCCTCAGTTTCCCCACAGGAATTTTAATATCAACCTGCCTCCCAGAGCAGGTTTGTACATCTCTCTGAGACCCTTGATAGAAAGCACTATGGAAGTCCAGTACAGGGCATAGTGGTTGCTACTACAATTAAATAGGGCTATTCACAGCAGTAAGAACTATGCTCCATAGAAAGTATGTCCAGGCTTGGGCTTTCTTACTACAGTGGATGCTCCTTACAGATAGAGTGCCTGATCTTGCATGCGATAGACATTCAGAATTCTTGTTGAGCACAAGGCCAGTTTTGAATGCACAAGGATTGCAGGATGGGGCCCTAAATATCACATCACTTTTGCTGGGAGGTACATTTCTCAACTTGCTGAACTTGGCATTGGCTTTGCCACACCAGCTGGTGTTAATCAGGGATGGGTGCTCAAAGTTTTGAGTACACAATGGCAAATGTGCCTTCCTGAGAACTGAATATCTGTGGTCCCATCCAAAACAGCATTTAAAGCACAATACTGGCAGCTTGTGCACAATCTGCAGAAAATGCTCGTTCCTTTTTCTTTGGGTAATTCATTCAACACATTTCAAATAAACAGTGAACTGAATATAATGCTGGTGAAAGGTGCTGGCTTGACAGTCTCTCTTTATACCCAGAACAGGTACAACACAGGCAGCAGCAGTGTCAGCTTCCCCTGCTCACTGCCCTGCTAATTAGAGCTGTCTGAAACTATTTCGCACCACCTTCAGAAAAATCACACTTCCTCTGGTTCGCAGGAAAGCGAAAGCTGTCTCCTTCTTGCCTTGAGCTTTTGCAAATGGAAAATGGTCATTTTGCTGCAGAAAGCTTTTTCTTCTTGCAAAGATGGCACATTCACCCAGGGTGCCGACTCAGTTTTGCTCAGGTGCAGAATTTTGCCTCTGCCCTGATGTGGAAGGTAGCTCAGACTTTGTGACTGATTCTGTCCTTGGGTTCTCAGCTGAGCCTGCCAAAACATTTGGGGCCAAGTGTTTATTTTATTGCTTACTTTTGGGGGCATAGAACTGTGCCTATCCCAGCCGGCAGGTGCCCATATTTTAGAAATAAATGAAAACCATAGAGGTTGAGCTATTATTAAAACAAACCAAGTCTATAAAATGAAGACGTGTCACTCTACTGATTCCTCTTATTTCAGAAAAGCCTGGGTAAATATACAGTCCTTGCAGTGTGCCCTAGAGGTCAACAGAGACTGGAGTACCTAGGCACTAGCACAATCCAAATAATAAATGAGTTCCAGAGCTAAGGGCCTTCCACTCAGAACTCTGGCCACCCGTCCTCTGACAAAACCAGCTGCAGACTTTTAGCTCCAGTGCCCCCCAGTTATCACAACTACTGGGGTAAAACACTGTGGGGAGCAGGTTCTCAAAGACACAGGATCTGAACCATAAAAGGCTTTATAAATCACAACTACCGCCTTGAATTGCGTTTGGCAACAAGTCAGAAGCCAGTGCACAGGAACAGCCATCTCCATCAGAGAAGCACCACTATGTAAACGGGTAGCCGTACTCTGGCTGCAGCAGCTGAAATATACAAGAGTTCTCCATGGGTAGGCCTAAGTAGAATGCAAAATAGTAATCTAATGCAAAGGAGACACCGCCTCTGTTAATGTCTGTTGCAAGGTTGTTTTGTGATGAGGGAATATCTTGGGAATGAACTGGGCTCCACCAATCCATTTCACCTAGGCCACTAAATAGCAGTCATAATAATAACGGACCTTGCCAGATTTGGTAATCGCTGATCACACTGGTGAAATTCTCTCTCTTTTTAAGAGTCATTCCATTTAATAAATGACACAGCGGTCCTCCCAGCAAGCACCCAAGCCCCAGGAAATCCCTTAGGGTAAATTATACAGTGTTTTGTGTGTGTGTCTCATACAATGAAAATTAAGGTTGCAGAGTAGCAGCCGTGTTAGTCTGTATCCGCAAAAAGAACAGGAGGACTTGTGGCACCTTAGAGACTGACAAATTTATTAGAGCATAAGCTTTCGTGAGCTACAGCCCACTTCATCGGATGCATAGAATGGAACATATAATAATAAGATCTATATATACAAACAGAGAAGGTGGAAGTTGCCATACAACTGTAAGAGGCTAATTAATTAAGATAAGCAATTATCAGCAGGAGAAAAAAACTTTTGCAGTGATAATCAAGGTGGCCCATTTAGACAGTTGACAAGAAGGTGTGAGGATGCTTAACATAGGGAAATAGATTCAATATGAGTAATGACCCAGCCACTCCCAATTAAAACAGCACAAGTGGATGTACAATTTGACTGACATCAAGGATTGCAAGCAAATCTGCAGTGGGATTTTCAAAGGGCTTGTGGAACATGCAGTAGGAAAGCTGAGAGCTCATTGTTGGCTGCTCTTGTAACCAGTGGAATTTTCAAAGCTGAGAGGTGCTAGTGTGCTGAAAATTTGTCTGCCTCCTGGGAAAATCTTGGCAATTGTCTCTAGTTAGATATCTAATAAAGCAGCAAGGCTAAGGACGTCTTCTCCTTCTTCACCTTTACTGCCTGTCCTTCACAAGGCATCCATAAATGATCCCTGTTTCATGGAACTCGCATTGGCACTCACAGCTAACTGACACACAGACATTTCCATGTTCTATGGCATGCAACTCTTAGAAATCCCAATGGTTAAATAGCACAGACATGGTCAGATAACTGCCTTCTAACAAGCAATTACTCTGCTAATGATGTTTCTCTGCAGTGCTGCCCATGCACATACTGGATGAAATTAAGCTGAGAGCTGTTAAAACATGCATTGGGGCAAGCAGTGAGGCACAGAGTCAGTGCAAAGTCGGTGCAGCCGGTGGCTCTGGCAGACAGTCTGAGAATAGTAAGAGAGTCCTGCAGAACAGAGCCCAATGATGGCAGTGTGCCTGGCAGGTCTGCAGGGGACACCCCTATGCTAACCCCACAGGCGAGGAGAGTCCTAAGGGACATCTCCAAGTGCACCGTCAGAGAACGTGGGATCTGGACACCACTGCGACAGCCAGGCACGGAGCCCACCAGTTTCTCGATCACAACGTGTGTGCAGCATTAATTCTTGACACACACATAGCCAGGCATTGGGGGATGTCAGTCAAGGGCCTCCTGCCTTCACCTTAACACACAAGGTACATGATGCTTGAACTAAATTATAGCAACTGTCGTCACCAGTTCCCCAGTCCAAACCACACAACCTTGTTCTTTGCGTGTTGTTGTTACACTAATGCCAACAGTCCACTTGTCTCCATCATTGATTGGCCTATAGAGAGCAGGTGAGAGTTCATCTCCTCTGACTGGTGTCAGGTCCATCTGCTGGTCCACCTGACTTTTAATAGGAGAACTCAGCTGCTGGGGAACCCTCAGTGCAAGGCACTCCTCTATAACTGGGACACTGGTGTCTTCAGAGCAAGAGAGCGGAGTCGCACTCCTTTTAGAACCAGCTGCCCTGTGTAGCCCTCCAGTCCAATCACTCCTAGCGGCACCTGGTGACCATCCTCTCTTCAGGATCTCACCCTGAACGTCAATTGCCTCCTGATGGAGATGAGCAGAGATCTCCCTTTGAGGTCTGCCCTGGTCCCAGAGCTGCAGCACCCTCCATCTGCAGCTTCCTCAGGGAAGACAATTCCTTTGGGGGAATTCACCGGTGCAGTCTCATCTCACGGAATATGGTGATGACATGAGATCCATGACAGACAGAGAGAGGCAGGATAATGAACAAAAGATGCAGAGGTGGGTAGATCTATGTGGGACACAAGTTAGCAGATTTGTGCTCTGCTGGTGGAGGCCCATAGGGGCAATGTTCACACCTCGGTCCCTTCTATTCACGGCCTGTGGCACATAATAGTTCAGTTTCCTGTGGGCTGTAATGCTCTGGTCTAATTTTGGTTGTTGGGTTTAGTGTGTGGATGCTGGGGGGTGTTGGTGGCCTGTGAGATACAGGAGATCAGATGAGATGATCTGGTGGTCCCTTCTGGCCTGAGGATCTATGCCAAGTCACTGAAGCAGAATCCCAAACAAAACTCCAATGGGTTTATCCCCCGCAGCCGCTCATATCCAAAAAGGTCACCTCTGAACCCATGTAGCAATGGCAGGACAAACTCACCAGTTTTGATAGCTGTTGTAACAGGACTCAAAGCACGGATGGGGGATGGACCATGGGAGGAAAATGGGGACAACAGATGAAATTTAGCTGAAAAGAGTTTCTTGTCCCAAAGTTGGCCATTGCCTGCCAAAGAGAAGTGTGTGAGTGTGTGTGCGCACAAGCGCACACAATGTTTGGAGCTGGGTTGTATGTGAGCCAGGGCCCATCCCTCATGATCCCCAAGTTGTCAAGGCCACAGCGAGTATTAAAACCCTAACGATGAGAACTACCGCTATTCTGCTGGGGCTGTCTACACTGCCCCACGGTTCAGTCTGTGAGGCTGTGTCTGGCAGAGCGCACCAAAGTGCTGTGCTGTAACTTCCCCCATGTGGATGCTGCAGGCGTCAGCTAAAAGGTCCCTAGTTCGCCTGAATGTAGTCCTGTCTGAAGAGGACTACAGTATTGCCAACCGGGAGCCTCCACCTTTGCACCCCCAGCGTCAATGTGGGGGAGATACAGTGCAGCACTTTGGGGCACGCTGCAGCTCACACCCCCGTAATCTGAATTGCAGGCCAGGGCAGACATGCCCTGTGACTCTGCTCTCCTTCCATGGTATAATTTCAATGCAACTCCACTGAACTGAATTGAATAACTCTGGGTTTACACTGCTGTAAATCTGACCTTTTGCCTCTAACTACTCTTCGCTTTAGGCAGGTGGAGTGAACGTTAGACCTTGAGATGCAGGAGTCGCCCAGTTAACGTAGTTTTCCCTTGTGCATTGGTGTTTTCCTTGGCTGTTGGTCCTGTCCCTTCTTCACGTGATTTGCAGAGGAGGTACAGTGTGCCAAATGTTGGCCTAATATTCTCTGTCCCCTAGTGAGTGTATGCAGTGGTGGTGTTGCCCTGTCAGTTCCAGGGTATTAGAGAGGTAAGGTGGGTGAGGCAAAAGCTTTTATTTGACCAACAGCTCAGTCCCTCTGAGTTTCTCAAGGTAAGTTAGGCTAACCACGTTTGTGATTTCTTTCTTGCAGTCGGTTTGGCCCTTCCAAGGTTTCTGAAATTACAGCTCCGTTTGGGGGAAGGCAGGTGGGTTGGGAGCTGGGCATGAGGAACTCTGGTGAAAAGCCCAGTGTGGCGTATTTGTGCGGGTGCTTGGCACAAGTGAAGGCCTGGATTCTGCAGTGAGATCTGCATCAGTGCAGACGGATGCCTGCAGAGGATCTGATTGCAGCCTCAGGGTCTAGGTCTTAAAGCCAACAGACTGTGGAAGCGATTGGGGAAAAAAATGAAGATGCCGATAAGCTAGGGCTGTGTCCAATGTCTGGAGTGAAGCACTGAGGACAATTAAAAGGCATTTGCAGAATTTGTGGAAGGACACACTGTACTTAATAGAAGAGCAAGGCAGCTTCTACCAATATATGGGCAAGAGGCAGATATTTGCATTGATTATGATCAGCTGCTGCTAATTGGCTGGGATAACGGTTTAATAATGATACAATGGCATTGGGAACCCTCCCTGCATTCTGTCTGCTCTCTAGGTGTGGCACTAGCTTGGCATGACACCACGGGCTGGAATTATTTTTGTTTACTGGGTTATATCACAATCAGTACTGCAGTCCCTGTGCCTAGCATTGGATTGAAATTTAGCCTCCGGATTATCCAAGTGCATTTTGTCCTCCTTAACCCTTTTGGGCAGCCGGGTGGGTGCAAATCAGGAGCAAGCTGTCATAAATATGAAGGGAAGGTTAACCACCTTTCTGTATACAGTGCTATAAAATCCCTCCTGGCCAGAGGCAAAACCCTTTCACCTGAAAAGGGTTAGGAAGCTAAGGTAACGTCGCTGGTACCTGACCCAAAATGACCAATGAGGGGACAAGATACTTTCAGATCTGGAGGGGCGGGGGAACAAAGGGTTCTGTCTGTCTGTGTGATGCTTTTGCCGGGAACAGATCATAAATGCAAGCCTTCCAACTTATGTTAAGTTAGTAAGTAATCTAGCTAGAAAATGCGTTAGATTTCCTTTAAAATAAGCTGTGCTGGAGGGAATGTGTATTCCTGTTTTTGAGTCTTTTTGTAACTTAAGGTTTTGCCTAGAGGGATTCTCTATGTTTTGAATCTGATAAGGTATTTACCATCCTGATTTTGCAGAGGTGCCTTTTCTTTAATTAAAATTCTTCTTTTAAGAACCTGATTGATTTTTCATTGTTCTTAATATCCAAGGGTTTGGGTTTGTGCTCACCTGTACCAATTGGTGAGGATTATTATCAAGCCTTCCATAGGAAAGGGGGTGTAGGGCTTGGGGGGATATTTTGGGGGAAGACGTCTCCAAGTGGGCTCTTTCCCTGTTCTTTGTTTAAAACACTTGGTGGTGGCAGCATACGGTTCAAGGCCAAGGCAAAGTTTGTACCTTGGGGAAGTTTTTAACCTAAGCTAGTAAGAATAAGCTTAAGGGGTCTTTCATGCAGGTCCCCACATCTGTACCCTAGAGTTCAGAGTGGGGAAGGAACCTTGACACAAGTCCATTGAAGTCACTGGTGCCCAGCCATCGCAAGATCAGAATGAGGCCCATTAAGTCCGGCTGGAAATGCACACGGTCCCAGCTTTACAAGGAGCTGCACCGATGTGGACAGATTAAAACGGTTCATGTACACATTCATTGACCCCATGACTGTCACGCAGAACTTGAATGGAATAGGAGGCTATTGGCATGTGCCCACAGGGCTGTGAAAGGACCTTTTATAGATGTTGCTGAAGGATCTGTAGGGCATTATTATTGTGATCTTGTGGCTAGGTCCCTCTTTGCCCCTCTTTGCCGACATGCTGCTCCTTATACTTTTCCAATCTCCCTTTTCTCTCCCCCTGGCCCTGCCTGTTCTCCTCCCCAGGGCCCCTGAGTTTCCCCCTTTGCACCTCAGCTGCCCACTCAATGTTCCACCCCATCTCCTGTCCGAGGGGCATCACGTGGACAGCAGGGGAGAGCATAATCTTTGTTCACCCCTCACCAGCTCAGCTACACCCCAAGCCGCCAACAAAACCGTGCCATCTAACACACCTTTTTGGCAGGACTGCAGGCGTAAATCCAGGCTGACACGCACAACTGGGAGGAGAACTACCATGCATCTTCCTCCACGGCCCCAAGCCACGAGTCTCTGGAGCAACTTCTAATAGGTGCAAGAGGGTCTTCAGACCCTGCTTAATGTCTTATTAAATCCCTCTCCATTAGCTGGGGGAGGGACCAACGGTGTCTGCCCCCATCACTGCAGAAACCTGCAGTGAGACCAGACCTGGGGGCAAATGGGATGGTGGTCCATTGGAAAGGGAATAGACATGGGATGATTTGGTAGTTTAGTCTCCCTGGGAAGCCAGCCTGCTTCCATGAGAAAGGACGAGCTGGACTCAGGGTATCCATACTCTAGTTGGAAGGGACCCTTCCTTTTTTCATTCCTAAGACTTTGGCTGCAGAACACCTTGCTCCCTTTTGTTTGGCTGAGTTTGAACAACTCTGGCTGTAACAGGCCATTTGCTCTGTGGGATAACGTGGTTTTAGTGGGCTGGGGCATCAGCCACCTCCTCCTCTGGAGTCCTAGTGGACTAGCCATGCCCTCACTTATGGGCATGTGTTCACAGACCCCAGATCTGGAACGAGCTTTACCCTTTGTCTACTCCTGTCTTATACAGAAAGTCCGTGATCGGTGTAGGTTTTTGCATAGTTAACTGGGAGGCTGGTGCTGGTGCTCAGGGTCAGGTCTGATTAGCTGAGAACGGGACTTTTCCCTTAAGGAAAAAAAAAATCATTGCCAAATCCTAGCTTTTCAGCCCCAAAACATACAGGCGGTGAAGTGTACCCATAAGAGCTCTTTACTTTTCACGATGTAGCTGGGACCAGAATTTTGGGAGGCTAGGAGAGGTGTTTCCGCCAGCTATAGGCCAACCTGGAGAATTGCCACGCTCAAGACATCCCCAAAGAACATCTCTGTGAAACATACCAGGTAAGAAATGAAGTACGTGAAATAAAAGCGCTGCGGTGGGCTCATGCTCATAAGAGCGTCCTGCTATGCAGAAGAGGGAAATTTATTGATCCATGTGTCGCCAGACCTGGAAGCCTTTGTCCAGTATGTGAGAGCAGAATTGGAGAAAACATAAGTTGAATGCTTAGCAGGTGGAGTGCAAGCATTTCCCTGTCTGTGGCAGCTACCACAAAACACCAACACTGATAAATATATGTGGTGAGGCAGGGCTGGCTTCCTCTAACAAGCTGTGTGATTTGGGAAATCACTTAACTATTCTGGGCCTCAGATCAACCATCCTGCTTGAGCAGGGGGTTGGAGTAGATGACCTCCTGAAGTCACTTCCAACCCTGAGATTCTGTGATTCTATGATCTGTACAATGGAGAGAATAATACTCTGTGGGTGTTTGGAGGTTAGCTAATAAATGTTTTGAAAGGGCCTTGAGGTCCTGGGATGAAAGCTGTTGTATATGGTAGGAGCAAGTTTAAATACAGTGGGTTATTTTTAGCACCCCCTTCAAATGACCCACGCTCCCGTGCCATGTCAGTCACTTGGGGGCCAGGAGAGGGGTTAAATCAGGGATGTGTTCCGAAGTGGGCGGTGCGTGGAGGGAGTTAGAGAAAGGGAGGAGCTGCATGTGGCCGTTTCGAAGCAAAGAGCGTTTGGGGATGTTTCTGTGCACAGTGTGGGTAGCTGGACTCTGTTCCTATCTATCACAAGCATGCTGGGTTTCAGAGGAGCTGGCAGTGGGAGCAGTTCATAGACCTTCCTGGCAGAAATACCTGGTCAGCTACTAGTCCGGGCAGCAACTAGGATGAGATGGAAGTTCCTTTTGTTAATTCCCAAATTCCCTTCTCCTAGCCCCAAAGAACGCAGGGAGCACCGAGTGACTTTCTTCCTTGCAAGTGTGCTGATCACCCTGCTAACTGGGAATCAGCACCGCTGTGTCGGCACCTAACGGAAGATGCAAACAATTTGTCCATAACTGACTATCCCGCATGCTATTTGGAAAATCTCTGACTCTCAAGAAGGGCCAGCAGCAGCAAACGGAGGAGCTGCCCAAAGCAGCATTAAATGAGTGGAAAGAGTGTCCTGTACCTAAGCGCTGTTTGGAACTTGCCTGGACATTGCCTGCACAGCTGCATAGACTCCACTATCAACATCGGCTGACCAGGGTGCGTATAACCACCGAGCTAAATGGAGCTGAGCATTGCAATGTGCCTGACCAAGACGTGTTCCAGTGTGATTGCAATGTATTGCATTGTTATTCAGGCAGGGGCACCAGCCTTTTTTGCAGGATGTGTCCTGGGTGAACTCTTTGAAGTGAGAAGCAGGTCACATACAGGCGTTTGGAAAGTAAGCCATGGCCAAACCTGAGTCCCGCAGTGGGAGTTTTGCCATTGATTTTGGCAGGATCAGGATTTGGCGTCATAGCGTGTTTCATCACACTGCTGCTGCATGGCTTCCAAGTTTTTACATAAGAACATAAGAATGGCCATACTCGGTCAGACCAAAGGTCCATCTAGCCCAGTATCCTGTCTACCGACAGGGGTCAATGCCAGGTGCTTCAGAGGGAATGAACAGAACTGGAAATCATCAAGTGATCCATCCCCTGTCGCCCATTCCCAGCTTCTGGCAAACAGAGGCTAGGGACACCATCCCTGCCCGTCCTGGCTAATAGCCATTGATGGACCTATCTTCCATCAATTTATCTAGTTCTTCTTTGAACCCTGTTATAGTCTTGGCCTTCACAACATCCTCTGGCAAGGAGTTCCACACGTTGACTGTGCAATCTGTTAACCAGATTGATTCTTCCTCCACTGGATGGATAGGAGAATTTTCTCCACCTTAACAAGGTTATACAATACATAGCATAAAGGGGCGCCGATCCTGACCAGCATCTGCGAGTGCTACAGTCATATACTTAATGCTTAATAATAATAATAATTAATAATACATTCTGCTCAAATATTTTGAGGTCTGGGCAGCAATAACCTCAAGAGCTTGTTGATCTTTTGAGCTCTCTATTTACTTGTAATAGTTAAAACCCAGATAATATGAATATCTCCTGGCATCGCTTCTCTGGGCAGTGTTCTGCTGAGGATGACTGATCTGAAATCCTGATGCCTGTCTGAGCTGATTCCTCAATATGGAATTCACCAAGATGAAAGAGACAGTGTTGTGGCCTGCTTTAAGACAAGGAAAATGTCATCTTCAGAGGATGAGATTTTATGTTCCTAGCCAATAAGGGCTTATCTTCACTGCAGAGTTAGTCTGGGCTGTCGCCCCAGCCCTGCTCCTATCCACACACGCAAATCTCTTACCTGAGTTTAGTGGTGCTTTCAACCCGGGCTAGCTGGCCCTGCTACAGGTACAGGCTAAAGGTCCGGTGCTGCTTCCCTCAGGCTAGTAACCCCCCACATTGCAGTGAGGATGCAGGCTAGCTCACTCGCTTACTAATCGTCCTCCAGTAACTTCCCACAATTCCCCGTGTGCCCAGAAAGATGGACAAATTCTCCCACAGTTCACCGGGAAGGAATCAGATCAGCCCAGCCGGCGGCAGCACAAAGAACCATGGGATGTGCCCCCAGAAGTCCTAGCGATCCCCGTGAGGGAGGGCAGCAGGTCACTCGGGCAGGGCTTTGCAGCATGGCCACTCACAGAAGGCTAGGCTAACCTGGTGCTGATCCCCACAATTAGCTCTGCAGTGAAAACAAACCTTATGTGACATGGTAGAGCGGTGGAGCCATGGGGGTTTCTGTAGCCGGTGGCTCACTAGGAGGGCAGATAAAGGCGTGTGCAGTGGTGGGGGAAGCCTGCGTAGCCACCAGCCTGGTGGTCACCACGCTGGGGTCACCACTCCAGGCTGCCTGCATGGTAGCGAGAGCCAGGAAGTGAAACTCTGCCCCCGTAACTCAGGACATTATAAAGGCCCCAAATGAGCCACGTGCTGAAGGCCCTATCCTCAGCTCTCAGCTGCAAGAGGCTCTCAGTTCTGGGCGGGCACGCGCTGCTCTGAGCTAAGCACACACAGGGCCCGACTCCAGTCTCGCCCCAGTTTTAGGCAGCTGCAACGCTGCTGATCTTTAGTGGAGTCACTCCTCATTTCCTCTGGTGTAAATGGATGCCGAGCCGCCTCCAGTGGATCAGCTTCCTCTTACACAGACGTGACATGTAGCTTTCGATAGTAGGGGGGCACAATTTAAAAGATTCTCGGGGGGCATGTGACTGCCGGCTCCTTTCCCACTGCTTCCGCACCTCCCACATCCGCTCCAAGCTGGCACCTCCTTGCTCCCACTCCTCTCACAGCTCCTTCCCCACTTTTCCCATGGCCTCCCCACTGCGGGCGCGGTGCGGGCTGGAGCCAGCTCCAGACACTTACTGCTGAGCAGGACTGTGGCTGCAGGTGAGGAAGGGACAGCGGGGAACTCAGAAAGCTTCCCTGCACACCCTCTGGCGGAGCTTTGCTGCCAGCCCGGTCTCTCTTCCCTGCTCTGGGCGCCTCTTAGTGGGGCTCAGAGGGAGTGCTAGGTGCTGGTGCCTTTCCCAGGCACGTCACTCAGCCAGACTCCCGCCCTGGCAGAAATCTGGCTGGGGGAGGTGATCCTGAGTGCTTCCCCCCCAGCATTGCCTCTGTTCTCACGTGTGCGTTAGTGCATGCGGCACACCCTCAAGCCTCTTAGCTAGTCATTTGGGGCCATACGTTGCCTTTGAGCTGCCGGTGGCACTTGGGTGTATGGATCAAGGGGTGTCGCTGGTGGCTCGGCTCTGAGAGCTGAGGAAGGAGATTGGCCCCTAGGGGGGACAGCCAGATCTGACTCGTACAACAGAGAGGAATTATTCTGAGCTATTTGTTACGTGCTGACAGAGTACTACCTGACCTAGAGAAAGACAAGGACCCTGCTGCAAGGAGTCTAGGGCTAGAGGCTCACAGGTATTTAGGCCCTTTCCTTTGAGGATCTGGGCCTCACTGACTAAATAGTTATGCGTGTGTCCTGAATGGCGGTAGGCAGGAGAGGGGACAAGGGTTTAGTGAGGAATCAGGAGATATGGAGAGTCTCTGCGGAGTTGAAGAGATTTTCCATTTGGATAGGGCTCCTGCGTCTCATGCACGAGATGTGCATCATATTTTGTATGTTAAATATGTAGATGGTCTGTGAAGTGGAAAAATGGCCAGTCATAGAATATCAGGGTTGGAAGAGACCTCAGGAGATCATCTAATCCAACCCCCTGCTCAAAGCAGGACCAATACCCAGTTTTTGCCCCAGATACCTAAGTGGCCCCCCTCCAGGACTGAACTCCCAACCCTGGGTTTAGCAGGCCAATGCTTAAACCACTGAGCTATTCCTCCCCCCCCTTCATATTAGGTCATGTGAGATCTATATATAAAATGTGTTACATATACAGCATGTGTAAGTTGCATAGATTTTTGTTTCCCATGGATTGATGCTACTGATGACTTTGGATTGGTCCTTAAGGTCCAGAGACAGGAGATCTGGGTTCAGTTTCTAGCTCTGCCACTGACCATGGATAAGTCACTTAGCAGCTCTGTGCCTCAGTTTCCCCATATGTGAAATGGGGATAATAATGCTGTGTAAAAGGTTTTGGGATCAATGGATGAAAAGCACCAGTTGTTATTTTATTACGTCAGTATCAGTTATTTGCATTAACACTGCTAATAATTAAAACTTTCAGTTTATCTGGGATCTCAAAGCACTTTACTTGTGTGAATCAGTTAAAGCTCATGTCACCCCTTTGAGGGGTGTTGTCATTACTATCCCCATGTTTTTACGGATGGGAACACTAAGGCATAGAGCTGCTAAGTCACCTGCTCATTGTCTGAGGCAGGACCAAGAGTATTACTTAGCACGGCTGGAAGATGTTGAATTGAGATTCCTGGAGGGGAAGGAAGCCCTTTGCTTTTCCCCAGGACTGGTACAGTGTGGGCAGGGTCAGTGCCAGCTCCCCCTGCTCATCCGACAGCCACCGGCCAGCTGGTCTCGCCCCCATGCCGGGGAGCAGAGCTATGTGAGCAGTGCTCAGCGCAGCCCACAGCAATGAAAACTCAGTGAGTTGACTTAGGTGTGAAATATGTTTGGGCCCCTTGAAAGTTTAGCCACATTTTGCAAGTGACACTTGTGTGTGTGTTATGAGGTACATGTAGGAAGTTCTGCTGTATTAAGATTGCTGCTGACAATCCACCAGACACTCAGTTTCCTGAAATCCAATATACATTTGTTGTGTTAAGACAGATAATCAGGATGTGCCACTAGAGGGCACTCATAACACTGAGTGCACATCATATTACTGCATTGCATCCTGGAGAGAGAGATTTTTCAAGGCAGTTTTATAGCTACTGGTTGCTTTTGGAGAGACTCTTGTGACAGTAGAAGACTTGGTAGGTCACTAGGGCAGAACAGACCCTCACCCTGATGAATGCCTGCAGAATGTACAGGGCTTTATGAAACTTCCATGTTTCATCTGGAGTCTTGCCTTTGCCGTGCTGGGTTTGAATGATCCTGAAACTTGCAAACAGGATCATACATACAATTCTACGGACCAGAAGTCTCCACAAAACTAACTGAAACCCACACAGACCCAAACAGGACTTTTTTTTACAGCTTTACCTACTGAGATCTGAAGAGATGAGGGGAGAATTCACTCTCCATGCCCATCTCGCTGCTCAGACTGCTAATCTCTGAGCCATTCAGTCCTAGATCATGGTCAATTTCAGTCTGTCCTTCCACAAGCACAATGGGCCCGAGTTGCCTCATACTCATACTGGCATAGCTCAGAAATAATGCCCGTGACGTCAGGGGAGTTACACTGGGATAAAACAGGTGTAAGGGGAGAATACATTCCTTTGATGTAGCAATCCATGTTTTCGCTATTGTGACTGTCAGCGTCTCTCCCCTCCTCTCCTCTTGTGTGCAGAAAAGAAACACATCCTGGTTGCATGAAATCAGTATTCCACTCCCAGCTCTGCCGTTTGGGTGCTGGGTGACCCCTTGGGCGAGCCACGTACCAGCTCTGTGCCTCTGTCTCCCCATTTGCAAAATGGGGATGATCATGCTGCTCTGACAGGCGTGCCACGAGATCTGATGCGTGAATGCCTGTAAATGCTGTGTGATGGGTGTGTGGAAGTTGCTACAGGGGTGCTCAGAATCCATTCACCAGGCCTTGCCACTTTAAACTGTAGCTCCCTCTTGTGGCAGATGGGAGGAATGCAGGCAGTGCCTCAGCAAGGTTTAAAAAAATCCAACAAATGGAGAAACTCTGAAATCATAGCTGTCCTTATCTGTGCCTGGCTGAAACAGGGGATGTGTGACAATCCTGCCCTCTGTTCATCTTCCAGTCAAGGCCTGAGTTCTGGGCACTGTTTCTTTTGCAGCTCTCGGTGCCATCACAAGCACTGAGCAGTTTGAGTACAGCCTTCTGCCCTCTCCCAGGTGATAGCCGCATGTTGCAGGGCAAATGCAGAACCTGAACTCGGGCCTTGGCAGGGTAAAATTCATAGCTCCACAGATTCTAAAGCCAGAAGGAATCTGTTAGTTTTTAAGGTGCCACCAGACTCCTTGTTGTTAAAGCCAGAAGGGACCATCATGATCATCTAGGCTGACTTCCTGTACAACACAGGCTGGAGAAGTGGCCTCAGATAATGCCTTTTGAACTAGAACAGATCTTTAAAAAAACCCCATCCAGTCTTGATTTACGAAATTGCCCGTGATGGAGCCTCCCCCACGACCCTTGGTCAGTTGTCATGCAGTTTCCCCCTTGAGCAGCAGGAGTAGCAGTGTGGCTCACTGTCTGGGAGAGAAAGGATGAGTTGTAAGTTTCTGTGCTGTGGCCAGGCTGTGCTGGGAACAGTGTCAGGAGCAGGAAGGGAGACAAGTGAGCTGTTCCTTGAAGGGACCCTGCTTCCTGTCCTGTGTGATTACTGCAGCCCTGAGCGGGCAGCCGGAAAGGCTCCTTGGCCACACTGCCTGGAACCTGCTTACACGCAGCGCTCAGCGCATCTTCCTTGTATCCCAGGGACGTGCCTGTCATATCACAAACCAAGGATCTCTGGCGACCTTGTTCAGTTGGGTCATGGGATAGGCCAGGTCACGCCTGACCTTCTGTAGAGTGCAAGGGGAGAAAAGGCAAGGAGGTAACCCCATGTGTGCAGGGGCTAGCCACAGGCCTCTTGAGGGGTGCAGCCACTGCTCTGAAGGGGTGCTAGGTACCTGAAAGATTAAGAACATGGGGAGGGAGGGCAATGGCCCTTCTGCTGCCACGTGCACTGGGTGGAGTGCATGCTCCATGTGAGGGTAGCAGATCTGCCCCTCCAGGTGTGCAGGAATTCAGGCTGACTCAGCCACAGCCCCTCCTGGGTTCTGCTGCAGCCCGTCCCCTCTGCATTGCTCTGCCTGTAAGAACCATGCTCTCGACCCAGAACTGTAATGCTGGGGAAAGCCCAGGCAGGATCAAGGGACATGGCCTGTCCCCAGTAATGAGGCTTTAGGGGTGGGGGCCCTGCAGCACCTGCCTTTTCCTGGGAAGGCTCCAGTCCAACTGCTCCCATCCAGCCCAGAGCTGCCCATGACTCTGGGTTCTGCAGGTGAAAGTTGTCCAGCTGGCAGCCCTGGAAAAGGCCACAAAATGGGTGTGGCTGGGAGACAGGCAGTGTAAGATCCTCCTGTTCTGCCCCCTGGTGTGCCTTGACCCCCAACCCCGGTGGGGAAACCACTGCTAGTCCTGACTCCATGGCTCATTCAGCCCTCAGGTGAAGCCACCGACAAAGGGAGGTTTTATGCCATGGACACTTGTCCACTGGGCATTGGACGGAGAGCCTCCCGCTCCCTCCACATGGCCCCCATGATCAGCCAGTGATGAGCTTTCACTTGTCACTGTGGATCCAGCCTGGTTGAGTTTTTGCTTTTACCCTCCCAGCCATGCAGTGTTCTAGGGCAATGAGGCTCAGGGAAATGTTTGCCAGCACTATCTAGCAAAGACTGGAAACTGGAGTGATACAAGGAGAATGTAGAATTAACCATGCAATTGTGAGGGCTGCTATCACACCGGGGCTCGAACCCGCGATCTCTAGAGAGAAAACCTGAGCAGTTACAGTTTAAGATAACTCTCTTTAGATAAGACTGTAATAGACGCTGATCCTCTGCAGAGTCATACAGAGGGGGACCTATAATACCCACCAACCAGTGGATTAAACAGTAATTCATCCAGGCCCAGGTCAGGGGGCTGCCTCTGGAGGGGAAGGCTTTTGTGAAGCAGGCAACAGTCATGCAGGTTGGGGATGATAAACAAGCTCCATTTCCTGGCTAGCAAATGTTGAGCATAGGAAGTAACTGGATCCAGAACGGCCCTTCTGAAAGCCTCGGATCACTTTGCAGACTGCACAATGCATGCAGAGGTTGCTTTGCTCACCTTGGAATTGAGGCCACCTCTAGGGTGGAGCCAGCAACCTGCACAATGACAGTTCTGGGACAAGAAATGAAGAATAATTTAATCAAACGGGTATTTAGCGTGGCAACATATCATTAGAATTTAGGGCAGGCCTTGGGGTTAACACCTCTATTCTTGCAAAATGTCCTATGGGATCTTAAGTGACCACATGCAGTCAGGAACATGGTTTTATGTCTCAGCCACGGATCCCAGAGCTGGTGCTGTTTGCTTGTCTGCTTCACTGAGGGCCTGATGCTGACCCTCCCACACATTCTAACTCCATTGACTTCCTGATATAAATCAGAGGTTGGCCTTGCAGCTTTAAGTCTAGATGTGTGAGGTTGTGTTGCCTACTGGTTATGGCAGGAGGCCTGGGTTCTATGGCCAGCTCTGTAACTGACTTCCTGTGTGAGATCTGAAGCAAGCCGCATTAGCCTCTCTACGCCTCAAATCCCTGCTTTGTCCAGTCTTTTAGATCTGGGTCCCTGATTCCAGTAAGCTCTCCCCTATTTATAACTGGCTGAGCCTCCAAGGTCCCCATCTGATGGTAGATGCTGTAAAACTCCTTACATCTGACCCCAGTCAGAGCTTGCAGTGCTATCAGCTGAAAATAGCCACAAGCCCACGGGACCAGCTGCACAGTTGTTTTTTGGGTTGTCTCCACTTTGCTGCTGGCACGTTGGGTTTGGAGGAATGCCGCCGACACAGCTGTGTTCCAAACTCCAGAAACGATGTTTCCCCATGATAGCACCTCTTTGAGGGTGGCTGGGGCTCCTTTAAACACAAGCACATGGGCCGTGAATCCACAGTGGCAGCCACAAGGTCCAAAGCTGTTGCACATGTGTCTTTGCATCCCCAGTGCCATAGGTGGGAAAAGGGATTAATGTATATACATTTGGAGATCGTTTGGGATTTAAGATCCTGCCTTCTCTAGAGCTCTGCAGGAATGTCCAGAAAGTGCTGTGAAAATGTAAAGTCCTTCTCTGTCCCTTCCCCTCAGTCCATGCCCCAGACAGCCTCTTGACTTCTCCAACAGCGGCATCAGAGACAGTTCCCATGTACACAATGGGGATCAGACACCCATTGGGGACAAGGATTTCTCAAAAGATCAGGCTCCCGTATCCAAACCCTGGCACGTCCTGTTTCAGGATCCCAAATTTCTGGACCACTTGATGCTGAGAGCTGAGAATTGCATTAAGGTTCTTGGTCATGGGGATGCATGGGAGGCCTTTGTACCACAAACCTGGGATCATTTTACTCCATTGCACATGCTTCAGAAAGGTCTCGAAAGAGCCATGAGAACACAACAGGGAGGGGCAAAGCGAAGTGGGAACTGCTGTGTGCACCCCGTTAACTTGCTGAGCTCTTGGGGTCCCTTGCTCTTTCAGAACTACCCAGCCTCCTCCAGTTTCACCGGTTTTCTCTTGCACCACATTCAGTCTGCGTCAGCTGCGGCCGGAGCAGCACTAGAAATTTGCCTTTTTCCATTTACAAGTGGAAAGCTTCTTAAGGGAAGGATTGAAGTCCTTGGTGTGCCAGACGCTCAGGTCTGTTAACTGCCAAGTTAAATCCAGTCTGAGCGAGGAGATAGTCAAGCACTCCCGAGCTTCCGATTCTGGCTAAAAGAGGCTGCCTGCTCCAAGTCATCTCATTCAAGGATTTATTAAGTGGGTTGGTCCAACAATGCAGGCGGGCCCGAGGTCCTTTCCAAAGAGCCAGGCAGTGCAAACACAGCTGGTTACAAGCTGGTTAACCCCTTCAGACTAGGCTGACAAAAGGGGTTAATTGCATAGGTGAGTTCCATGCAGCGTGTGAGGTTGTATTGACTAGGGGTTAGGGCAGGACGCTTGGGTTCTGTGCCTGACTTCCTGGCTATGATCTGGAGCGAGCCCCTTTGACCTCTCTGTGCTTGGCTTTCCCCCTCTGTGAAATGGAGACAAAGCTACTTCCCTGCCAGGCCCAGTTAAGGGTTATGAAGTGATCTGGGCAAAAGGCACCAGCGTAGGGTGAAGCATCGTCAGTTGTCAGTGGTACCCGGCTAGAATCTCTCTCCCCTGCCTGTGGGGGGAGGAGCACTCTGAGATGAGCAGGAAGTCCTCGAAGCCATTGTATGAAGAGAATTATGCAAAGTGAGAGTAGAACTTGCTGCTGCCCTGACCAAGCTAGGAGCCCCCGGTGGTTTAGTGCTCCCTGCAGGAGGAGTGAGTGAAGGGTCCTCGAATGCCACTCGATCGCCACCATGCACATGTGCACACGGTTGCAAGCTCTGTGGGACTGTGTAAATGACATAGTGAAGCTGTTCCTCAGGGTAGGGTCTGTAAGGCCCAATGGGCCTAGAACCCAGGCATGCAGAGCTGTAACTAGCTTGCACTTCACTTCCCATGACCGTCTGTGGACACAGACCATGGGAAGTTCCACCTCAAGGGTGTGACAGACAGCAGCATGACTCCTGATTGGCTCCCTCCCCTATATAAACCCCAGGGGTGTTCCAAGAAGCGTCCAGGCAATGGTGTGCATCTCCTGTAGCAGCCATGACCTTTCCTGGCCTGGCCTCAGCTTGATTTGGACTTTGCCTCCTGACTCGGACTCTGACCCTTGGCATCGACCCTGGCCTGGAACCTGACTCTGAATTCCTCTGCCCCTCCCCGCCGAGGTTTGCCCCTGCTCTGACAGGCCAGTGAATGGGCCTGAATCATGACCTGCAGGAGACACAGTGTCCTTGATGGCTGCAGAGCTTGGTAACGCCATAGAAGCAGCATGTCAGGCCAGGGGAGCTGTGAGGCAGGAGCAGAGATTCAGGGACAACCTCTGCTCCAGCAGCTCCTCCTCTTTTCATCTTCATTGTCTGGAACAGGAGTCCCGGTGCCAGCTTGGTCTCGTCTACATTGAGGTTTTGGTGGCAATCGGGTCTAGTGGTGCTGCGGCTCCACCAGCGGAAGGATCGTTGGGAAGTCCTAGTGGAGACTGGTCATTTGCTCAGGACATGGTTAGACAATGGGGGGCCATTTCCTGGCATTCCCACTAGTGTGTCCATAGAAATCCCAGTGCAGACATAGAGTCCACGTGAAGGGAGCTCAGCCAGGAGGGTCTGTTAGTTAAGGCTGGACGGGCTGGGAAGCAGACAGGGGTTAGGGGGCGAGCCTGGGAGCGAAGACAGCCAGATCTCTGCTCTGTCACAGGCACTTAGGCAAATCACGGAGTCTCTCGGTACTTCAGCTCCCACACATACAGTGCGGATGACAGCCCTGCGCTGCCTGACATTGAAGACTGCACATAGGCGCCGACCTTGTGGGTGCAGTGAGTAGCGGGCAGGGCACCTTGGGGGAGGAGGTGGGAAGGGGCGGAGCAAGGGCGGGGCCTCCGGGTGGAGCAGGAATGGAGCACCCACCAGGAAAAATAAAAGTCAGCGTCTGTGGGAGCAAGTTAAATTCCAGAAACCATGGGGATTGGGGCAGACAGAGGTAGAACATGATCCAGGGGCTGGAAGTGGAAGCTAGACAAATTTAGTTTGGAATAAGGCCCAAAACTTGTATCAGGGAGGGTGATTTATCATTGGAACAGTTTACCAGGGTCGTGGGGGATTCTCCATCACTGGCAATTTTTCAATCCGGATTGGATGTTTTTCTGATAGATCTGCTCTAGGGATTATTTTGGGGCAGGTCTCTGGCCTGTGTTATAGAGATTAGATGATCACGGCGATCCCTTTTGGCCTTGGAATCTCTGAATCTCTGGAATTACCTAGCTGGGAGCAGGACATGCTCAGTCTCAGACATTCTTGGAGCAGGAGGATGGGAAGACGTATGTTCCCCACGGACAGAGCTGTGCTAGCGATTGGTGGGCTGGGTCTTTGTGTTAACAAGCCTGTTTTTATCACCTCTATTTATGTCTGAATAGTTTGGGCTCTTCCTTTTCTCCTGGTTTGCTCTGCCCTATATTTCCCTGAGACATGGGCCTGGAATCCTTCATTTGGCAGGGGGATGTGTACGCTGAATAATGTATACAACCACCACGTGGAGCTGGGTACAGCCCCTGGGCCGTGGTAATCCTCATGCCCGGGGCTCTGGGATGCCCTGCTGTGTTCTCTGTAGTCTGCCTTCTGCTTTACCTAGCGCTGCATAAAACCCCCATCACCCAAGCCCTCTCTTTGCTTGTGGGGTTAGGCAAGGAGCATGTCAAGCAAGCACCAGCTGTAGTGAAGAGAAGAGTTCAACTGGTCTCTCTGGGTGGGGTTACAGAGCTCAGCAGTTGGACTGCTCTTTTATCTGCTATAACCCTTGTTATACCCTTGGGAGCTTGCTGGCCATTGGCCTGCTCCCTAATTCACACCCTGGCAAAGCTGCTCACCAGCTGTGGTTTTATCCCCTGCTGGCTACAGTGGGGTGTTAACCCTTTGGTGCACTGTCACAGCAAAGCAGACAAGGGAGGCGATCGCTGGCTTTGACGGAGATAAATTGTTTGTACCTGGGAACCAGTTGGGAAGGGAAATAAAGCTTGAAAATCAAGTAAGCAGGGACCTGTCCCAGAGCCACCAAGAGAGCCAAATTCAGCCCTAGCATAAATGGGTGAAATGCCAGTAATTTCAGTGGGGTAAAGGCCACTTGCACCACACTGAACGGTGACATTTTGCTGTTGAAGTGACAGTTGCTTGGTTTCCCGTGGGTCAGAGTTATTGTGACTGTGTCTAGAGTCCTATGACTGACAGCACCTTCAGGAACCAGTATTACACACACCCTGTATGTTGCATGGAGTTCAGCTTGCCCACGCAATAGGCGTGTTTTGTTATACAGTGTGTACCTAGACACACAGGTTGTATGTTTTTTCAGAAATTAACTAAATTCTGTGACTCTGTATGGCTTGGGCAAGTCATTTCCTGGCTCCCTTCTGTGCCTCAATTTCCCCATCTGTGAATCGAGGATAATAAGCCTTATGTACCTGTGGAGCACTGTGAGTCTACAGCCCTGTTGGCAAAGTGCCTTGACAGGCTATCTAGCTACAGAAGTGCTGAGGATTATGATTATCTTCTTCCTTCCTTCACATGAGCTGTGTGCATGGGTATGCGATATTCTGCTGGATGGCCTTTGGAGAGACACGTCTCTGTGAGGATGGTCTCTGGGGGCAGGCAGGGCAGCAGTCAGACAATCTCACTCCAGCACACTTCAGTATAATGCCAATTGGGGCTGTAGGGTGCTCTGATCTGGAGGAGCAGCCAGCCCAGGGCAGTCAGTCTCATTGCATTTTACACTGATGAAGCGTCTGAAGATAAGAAACTTTAAATCCCTTTTCAAACGACAATGCAGGTGCCTTTTTCACCAGAACAGTGACCAACAGTTCGTTCGAGCTGTCCAGGGCTGCAGCCCCAAAGTAGAAGCGACAGCTGACAGTTGAAAGGGAGCTGACGCTTACCCACTGAGGAGATCAGTGCTTCTCATCCGAGAGTCTCCGCCATAGGTGCCGACTTTTATTTTCCCCTGGGGGTGCTCCACCCCCGCTCCGCCCCGCCCCGAGGCCCCACCCCCACTCTGCCCCTTCCCCCAAGGCCCCCGCCCTTGCTCTACTTCTTCCTGCCCCTGCACTGCCCCTTCCCCATGGCCCTGCCCTCACTCCACCTTTTCCCGACCCCCGCTCTGCCCCCTCCTCAAGGCCCCTGCCCACTGGTTGCTTGCTGCTCTCTGCCCTCCCCCCAGTCCCTCCCCAAGCTGCCAATCAGCTGTGGCTGCTGGGTGCTGAGCACCCACTATTTTTTTCCCATGGGTGCTCCAGGCCCGGAGCACCCATAGAGTCAGTGCCTGTGGTCTCCGCACATTCTCACGATGTATGTTTCACTACATTTGTAGATTCCAAGGTCAGAAGGGATCAACTGTGATCATCTAGTCTGACCCCCTGCATAGCACAGACCAGAGAACTGCCCCCAAATAAGCAAATCTTCTAGAAAAACACCCCATCTTGACTGAAAAATTGCCAGTAATGGCGCATCCACCCTGCCCCTTGGTAAATTGTTCCAATGGTTAATTACCCACCCTGTTAACAATGTACGCCTTATTTCCAGTCTGAATGTGTCTAGCTTCAACTCCCAGCCATTGGTTCATGTTAGACCTTTCTCTGCTCTTTTGAAGAGCCTATTATGAAATATTTGTTCCCCGTCTAGGTACTTATTGACTGTAATAGTCACCCCTTAACCTTCTCTTTGTGTAGCTAAATAGATTCTCGTGGTTCTTCTGTGACCCCTGTCTAATTTATCAACATCCTACTTGAACTGTGGACACCAGAACTGGACACAGGATTCCAGCAGCGGTCACAGCTGTGGCAAATACAGAGGTACAATAACCTCTCTGCACCAATGCGAGATTCCCCTGTCTATGCAGCCCAGGATCGCATTGGCCCTTTTGGCCTCAGCGGTGCATTGGGGGCTCATGTTCAGCTGATTATCCACCATACTGTATGGATTTCTATATATAGTGTATATATAGGTGTGTTGACTAGATAAGTAACTGCATTTCATTATGGAGTGCATGTATTTCAAAATAGTGTATATTTATTTTTATGAATAATTATGATATGCATTTATAAAGCATGACTAGTGGTAATGTATATGATTTTGGTGTGTGACACACAAGCTCAAACAGATAAAATTATGCCCCTCAATAAAAAAAAAGGCATCAATTCTCAGTCAGCAAAATAATATTCCTAGGAGATAAATCATCATTTGGGGGTAGAGACAGGTGAATTTAGAGAAGATTGTGGCAAAGAGATCCACGTCTATTAGGAAAAAATCTGTGCAGAGGAAGGGCTTTGATATTGTGTGGTCTGCTGTGGTAATAAGCACACATCTTCCCGAAAGTGAGATCATTACGAGGGATTTTATTCAGAACAGTTTGTCAGCTTAAGGTTGTCTTTCCTGGTGAGAAAAGCACACAGAGTAATTTACTGGCTGAAGGAAAATCCTCACTCTAGAATTCTTACTTTTATGACACTCAGTTCAAAGTAATTTTCTGTTTTTATTATGTAGAACACAAACCATAGGAAGCTCACTTACAGGGAAATAAACCCTCTTCTTCCACGCTGCAGCTTTACCCTGACAATGTAGAATATTCCTGAGTCCTCTTCTTGTATTTTCCTTCCCCTGCCCAAGCCACATGGGTCCTTGTGGTGTTTGAAGTTCAGCAGGGTTGACAGCACGTGTTCGGCTGGAGGCTTGGGGTTCTTCTGGGCAGGCCAGATGGATGAGAGTCTCAATTCCATTCTTCCCTGTGCGCTCCATCCCTTAGGGAGCATTTCTGTAGACTTTTATGGAAATGCTATGTGAGTCTACAGCAGCGATCTGGTTCTCCTTTCAGTTCTGGAGGTTGTTTAGAGTTGTTTCTGTAGCACCCTGCTTGGTCCATCCCTGTTAAATTCTGTAGGATTTTGTCATAAGGGATGGGTTGTTTTGGGCCAGCCAGAGATGGCCCTGAGTACACCCCAGAGTCCTGCACAGCGGCAGGACTTTCCTGTGGCTCAGGGATCTGGCTGCTGCCCCTACCTTCTCCCCTTCTCTGCAGATCCAGTGGCCATGGAACTCTCTGGCTGCCAACTTTCCATCCCTTCTCCCCTTAAAGGGATGTCACTGAAGGGTCCCGCTCGCTCTGAGCCCGCTCCAAGGAAATGGGAAGACCCCCTTGACCTCAGAGGCAGGTGGATCAGGCCCTTGGTGAGGAGCAGGAGGGAGGGAAAGGCTATCACTCTGTGGGTAAGAACTTGCCCTGTTCAAACCCAGGAGCGCACAGTTCCAAGCTCCTTGGTCGGTCTGCTGCTAAGCCATGCTGTTCCTGGCAGTGCTCTCTGCCTACAGCTAAGTTCCTGGCAGCTGATATCTCCTCTGCTGGGGATTTGTCCAGGAGGCTGACTTCAAAGCACAGTCACTGTGCTGCAGATTGGGGCTGTCTGGGGGGGTTTACTGTGAGCACACAGGAGAGTAGAAATGAGCTGGTGAAACAGCAGGGCATGTGCCAAGATGATCAACAAGGGAGTGCTGGGGTTGGATGGTCAGGGATGGCACGGGGGAGGTGTTTGGTGACTTTATATGGGTTCCATCCACCCCAGGCAGTAATCATCTGTGTTGAGTGTCACACAGTCAGGCAGGAGCTGGTGCAGGGCTGTCTCCTGAAGGATGTTCTCTGCTCCTACTCAGGGTTATGGGTAGTTTTCCCCTTCGTTATTCCAATCAGCTCATGCACGCTGAGGTTCAACTGGCGCAGCCTATTCGGGACTGCCTCAGAGTACTGGAGTAATAGGGGACATAGGGTAAGATTTTCAAAAGCAACTAAATCACTTAGGAGCCTAAATCCCACTGGAAGCCAATGGGGCTTTGGAAAGTAACTGTCCCTTCTGGCCAGCTGCATCTCGCCCATGCTGAGAGCAAGGCAGACAAAACGGCCATCACGTTACTTCACCAGCAGCCCTTTTCTGCCTTTCTGATTCTCACCATGTCATTTCCATGCCACAGATTCTATGTGGACTGGCACTGGAGGGACCCAAAGACGCCAGGTTCCCTGAGGGCAGGAAATTGACCAGCTCTGTAAGTTACACATAAATCAAGTGCTGGCCCTTGGCTTACACACAGGCGTTGCTACTTGTGCCTATTAACGACTGGCTCCTCGCCCCCATGAGGGGCAGACTGTTTCCCTTTTACCCAGGAAGGAACTGAGGTAGTGCAATGGTAGGTGACACTCCCTAGGCTACCCACCATTGTGAGGCTCCCCCACACCACCTGCCCTTAGCCAAGCAGCCTTTTCTCTGCCTGCTGTGAATCAGCAACCTGAAATCCACCAGTCTTTGGCAACACAAGCACTGCCTGCCAGGCCCCTGCAGGACTCGTGCTCTCGGTGAGGCTAGTGAACAGCGCTCGCCAGCCCCCGAGCCCTCTCTGAGTGCTTTCATAAACGTGGACGCGCTGTCCGTTCACTTCCTGTGTGCAGGATGCAAGGGTGCCGTCTCTGCCTTCTAAATATACCTGCAAAGTTCGTTGTCTGTAGACAGTGTGGCTTGTTTTCTCCTGTGCGCTCCCTTCCTGCTGATTTCACATCTCTTCGTTAAGCTCTGACTTGGTTGGTAAATGGGCATCCATCATGTTAGCCGACGATGCTTACTTTACATCCTGACAGTGAGAACGGTGAATAAACATCTCTTGTCTGACAAAAATCTGGTTTTTGCCTCCGCTGATAACTTAAGCTGTAGACTCTCAGACCATAATTTTAGTCTCTAAACATCTCTCCTTACATAGTGTCTGTCCATCCATTTCACAATATTATTAAGCAGTGTGCCACCAGCTTGCATTGGAGACTTCACATGGCATTCTTTGGTGAACCAGTGTACAGGTCTGATGCAGGATGTTCCTGTGATCCCCTTGCCAGCTGGCAGTGAGGGGTTCTTGGGTCACAGTGCTGGACAAGTCTGACAAGGAACTGAAGAAAGCAGCGCTTTGTGCATTCGATGCCGAGCCCCCCAGTGCACTGATCACCTAGGAGAACTGCAGGTTCAGACCCCTGCATGCAGCCTTAGGGACTAAATGGAAATGCACGTGCAGGGGGTACACCGGCATGGCAGCTATCACCCGTTTAGCACAACTTAAGTGGGCTCGGTAGCAGCAACGCTTAGCACTTGCACAGAGCCTTATATTTAGGGCCCTACCAATTTCATGGTTCATTTAGGTCAATTTCACAGTCACAGGATTTAAAAAGTCTTAAATTTAATGATTTCAAATATTTAAATCTGAAATGTCATGGTGTTGCAATTGTAGGGGTCCTGACCTAAAAAGGAGTTGTGTGTGTGGGGGGGGGTGGGTCACAAGATTATTTCAGAGTGGGTCACGGTGCTGCTACCCTTACTTCTGCACTGCTGCAGATGGTGGCGCTACCTTCAGAGCAGGGCAGCTGGAGAGCAGCAGCTGCTGGCCGGGAGCCCAGCTCTGAAGGCAGAGACGCTGCCAGCAGCAGCACAGAAGGAAGGATGGCATGGTATGGTATTGCCACCCTTACTTCTGCGCTGCTGCCTGCAGAGTGGGCCCTCAGTCAGCAGCTGCCACTCTCTGGCCACCCAGCTCTGAAGGCGGCAGTGCAGAAGTAAAGGGTGCCATGGTATCGTATTACCACCCTTACTTCTGTGCCGCTGCTGGTGGGGTGCTGCCTTCAGAGCTGGGCACCTGGCCAACAGCCACCACTCTCCGGCCGCCCAGCTCTGAAGGCAGCGCAGAAGTAAGGATGGCACTCAGCACCCCCCCTAAAATAACCTTGCAACCCCCATTTTCCCCCCGCAACTTCCTTTTGGGTCAGGACCCCCAATTTGAGAAAGCTGGTCTCCCCTGTGAAATCTGTATAGTATAGGGTAAAAGCACACAAAAGACCAGATTCCACACGGGGGGACCAGATTTCATGGTCCATGACACGTTTTTCATGGCAGTGAATTTCATAGGGCCCTACTTACATTGTAATGAACTGGCTGGAGTGTGTACACTACTGCCCTCTACCAGAGGAACTTTGAAGTGCTCACATGTGTCCTAGGGAACTGAAGATCTCCTTAGCTCATGGTGTAAGGCGGGAAGATCTCAGTTCTATCACAGTGTTGCCATGTAGCTCCCCATAGCTGCGCTCTGCAGCACAGCACTGCTGCGGAGTCCTAGGTGGCTACGGGTTCAGAGTGCTGCACAAACACTTACAAATTAGCGAATGTAAATCAACGGCCACAGCTCACACACGGTGTAGTTGACAGTGTACTAACAGAATGCTATTGTACAAACTCGGAGAAAAGCAGAGCAGGGAATCCAGGCAACAAAGACAACCCGTTACATGAATAGTTATGGATCTATCACGACTTGAACATTTCTCCCCTGCTTGCCTTAGGAAGTGGGAGAACCATCTTCATTTGAACTGCAGCACTGACTTCCTGAATCTCCAGGCAGCACCAGTGCTTCTGCTGCTGCTTGTAGCTTGCCTATATAGCAGCAGAGAGGAGCTGATGAGATGGATGAAGGAAACCTCCTACTGACATGCATTTTGTCAGTTTCACTCCGCTGATAGTTGGGCAAACTTGGAGCAGAGGCAGGCACTGGATATACTCCTAGAGAGGAGGACCCAAGAGAGAGACTGGGGAAAGGGCAGAGAAGCAACCACAATCAGGAGGCCCTGGATGGTTTCTTCTCCCATCCAGCAGGGGGAGGGGATACAAGGTTTCAGGTGGATCACAGCCCTACTAACTGGCGATCCATATGGTAACTGGAGCTCCTTGCCCCAAGCATGGTCCAGGGTCAGCTCCTTGGTGGGAATCCCACTACCTTCCCCTGCCTCACAGATGGGAGTGGGGAGACTGGGTTTCTTGCCACGTTTTCTGGGTGCAGGGCCCCTTATCTTTGGAGGCAGCCTCTGACTAGTGGATTTGCTAGTCTGTGATGGGTGAACCTTTCCTGTGCCAAGGCCCCCAGTACAGTCAGTCTCCTGATGCTCTCCTTCGTTAGGTGCTCTATTTATCAGGCCTTCAACAGAACAGAGAGAAACCCACAGCCCAGCAGGGATCTCTTCACCTTGAGATCCAGGCTAAGAGTCCCTTCTCCAGTCATTGAACTGTAGCAAGCAAAGGAAGACAACAAGGCCAGAATGTACCTCCTGCTGGCAGTCTTGCCTGCCCCCATGACCTTCCCAAGAGGCAGCAGCAGGTTGTATATCTCTCGTTGGATTAACTGGCAGGGTAATATCGGCTACTCAACTTCATAACCCCTGCTGGGCCTGCATCCATCCTTTAATAGTCCTGGGATAAGGAGTTTTACTTCCAGGGATTAGCTGGTGCTGGGGTGCTTACTGCCCAGAGGAGCTCTGTCTCAAACCCCGGGAGGGCCAGATCTCACCACCACGCCCCATGGGCGATACTGGCAGACATAGACCTGTGCTCAATGCAAAGCACATAGAAATGTGCAGTGTATTTTTCTCACGGACCAAGTGAATTTTTCAGTACAACTTGCACATCCCTTAAATCAAAGTTTAATGTTTGTCAGACAGTTACTTGGGCAGAGCAAAGCTTGCAACAAACCAAACATCACTCGAACCTGATTGGATGGCCGTAGCTTTAAAAGGCATCCCTGGGGTTGTGAATGGGCAGGAAGGCGTATGTTGCCATGCTAACAGCATCTGATTGATTTTTGGCACTAATAGTCTTTAGTTAATACAGAAATTCAGCTTAATTTCTGGTTATAAAATAAATCCCAAAGTGAGGGAAGAGGCCAGACGTTTCACGGAAGCCAGGAGGCGGGTGAGTGGAGCTGAGATGGCTGCTGAGATCCTGAAGCAACAATACACCCAGCCCTAAAGTCCTTACAAATTACCTCCAGCTATCAGACCAAATTACAGATGATGAGGCAGATGGTCAGGGTTAGTTCTAATTTTAACAGGCAGAGCTGAATTAATTAAAATGAATGCCCTTCCAAGATCCCAATTCATATTCCAGTATCTACTCTGATATTCCCAGCAAGCTGTATTTAGGGAAGAGAAACAGGAAAGAATTAAATATAAATTTCAACTTGATAGCAAAGAATATAGGGGAGTGACCCTCTGCCAGCCTGCCTAAATACCTAACCCACCGGATCAGACGCTCCACACATGCAATGTGCGTATATTCCTCCTTCCCTACCATCCCCCCCAAGATCAATACCATGAAACTTCCCCCAGATCCTAACCTGTTATGTCACAGGGGATACACTCCCCAAAATCTTCATAGAAATAAAGTGTACTGCTTTAAAGCATTACCAAAGTACTACTTGCTCCGTGGTCCATAAGGGAATCAATCCAACAAGTGGAGATACAGCCATGGAAAATAAAAGCCTTAGAGAGATGGAACTAACCCCAGTTCAGGTTCACCACTCCCCGGATTGGTTTGAGATTCCGGCTTCCACTAATACATCCAACAAACATCTCACACACACCAGAGACAAATAACCCCAGCCTAAAACAACACTACACTGTTCGTAGGAGGGACACCAGCCCATCATCCATATATGGATATGGTGCCCTGACTGGCCCAGTCCTTTACACTTCTGCCTGCAACAAATAGAGCCCCAGAGACATTTACTTGTGTGCCTGGCTATGGATAACAACCGCAGGACACATATCAAAGGCTCTCCTTGCGTGTAGCCATGCTAACGCTATTTTGCACCAAACCAAACCAATCTGTGTATAGCAGCTCTCTCTCTCTCTCTCTCTAGGCCTGTTGATGCCCCCTGCAAATCTAATTGCAAACTGGGCTGTATGCTTACCTGTAAATGGCTTTTAAAATATGAATAAGCCGCTTTCTAGGTATTTCTCCCCTGGTGAAGTGTCACAACATTAATCAAAAGCCACTTCCAATAAGTGCCAGGATTGAACCAATCAAAACAATATACCAAAGGGGTGACTCCCACACAGTCCCATGGAATTTGCTTTTACCTTATATTGGGCTCAAGCAACAGCTCTGGTCCCCCTGCACTGGGGGATCGCTACAAGTTATTTAGCTTCATTGACTTGGGCCTGAGCAGGTACCTGATGTTCAGCAAGGCTGAGCACCCAGCAGTGTCATTGTCCCCCCTCCCCTCTTTGGGAAAATACTGGTCTTAATTTTATGGTGTCCTCCCAGTGGAATTTGCGGAGTTCCATCCTCTTCCTCACAATTCATCCAATGCCCCTAGCTAGCCAGCCTGAGATAGGGTGACCATACGTCCCATTTTGGCTGGAACAGTCCCTTTTTTAAGCCCTGTCCTGGCTGTCCTGACTTTTTTGGCAAAAGTGGAGTTTGGCCCCTTTTCTCTTGCCAACTTGATCGGCTGGCAAGAACAAATAGACCAAATGCCCACTTTTGTCAAAAAAGTGGGGTATGGGGGGGTGAGCAGTGACTTCAGCCCCACACAGTGAGGGAGGCAGGGCTGAGGCTGGGGGGGGCAGGCAGGGCTTGAGTAAGCAGCGACTCCAGCGCCACGTGGGGATGGGGGCTTGGGCGAGTGGCTAGGGCCGGTCCCATGTAGGGAGAACGGGGGAGGGCTTGGGCCAGCCCCATGTGGTGTCCCACATATTTGGGAAATATGGTCAGCCTAGGCTGAGAGAAGCATTCAGCAGCCTCCCCTCACACTAACCAGGCTAATGTCCCCTTGATCCTGGCTAGTGAGCCAGGGCTGTGTTGGATGCTGCCCATATTGCTAAAGGTGAAGGCATTTTGATCACTGTGTGCACAGGTCACCTTTAGAAACAGTGGCCACTGAGCTCAGGCTCTGAAGGGGCCAGGTTATCTGGTTCTCACCAGCTTCTCAGCAGGCTTCTCATTGATTTTTTTTAATGAATTTCAAGCTTCCCTGAGTTAAAAGGTTTTGAGGTTAAGCAGGTGTTTAGCAGAATTAGCCAATCAGTTAGTCCCTATCCCTGGCGACAACCTGCTGTGTTTCAAACATTAACCCCTCATCAACCACTAGAGCTTTAGAAAGGCTTTATATTACTGAGTCACTATAGAGTAGGGAAAACTGTCCAAAATCAGGTTTAATCTCTTTTCCTCTCTCTCTCTCCCCCTAATTTCCAGCTGACCCTGCCCAAAATTCCCCAGTGCTTGCTTACCTGCTGCTGCGTTCGAGTAGAGAGACAGGACAAATGGCCATGGATTTCTAGGCATTTTTACAAGGTTTCAATAGTTTATGTCACAGATTGCTATTACCTGAGAAACATCAGGGTGTTTTGGCCCAGTGGGTCCCATGCCAAGGCCCTGCCAGGTGCTCTGCAGAGCTGCTTCCCTCACAATAGCGAAGCATCTATCCGTCTTCAAGCAGCGATGCCTGCAGCTTCCCCATCAGCAAAATGGGCAGGTAGGTACTTGATTCCCAAGCATCTGAGGAGGTCAGAAAATCAGGTGCAGCTTGGCCACTCAAGGGGCCAGATTCATCACTGGTCCGTGCTGGTGTTGGCACAGGGTCTGAGCTTGCATGTCCCTGTTCAGGGGTCCATTCAGCCTCTGGCGCAGGCTAAGGCAGCCCTGACTTACACACCCCATGGGGTTAGCCCTCATGAGGCCTTCTCCAGCCTGCCCTTCACGTGTCCCCGGCACCCGCCCTGTCATGGGGTCTCCTGTGGTGGGAAATGGGGGGCTGGTCTGTGCTGTGGGCAGTTCAGCAGGTGGGAGATGTAGGGCAGGCAAGAATTCTCCCCCGGATGTCGGGGTGCCCAGGCTTCTGCTGGGCGGCTGACGAGGGGAAGTCAGAACCCCATTGTCAGAAGCATCCAGGGTTGGCTATCAGAGCTCCTCCCCCCATTCTGGGATGTCACAGCTTCCCTCAGTCTGAAGTCAACCCCAACACTTCAGCAACCTTCCCCTGGCACCCGGCTGGCTCCTGGAGCAGCAGAGTGACCTCGCCAGCTCCTGCACTGGTAGCAGGGAGGGGTGGGTGCCACTATCCCCAGCAATGGGCGGAAGGTGGGCTGTGTCCCTTCCACACCCTGCTAGCAGATGGGTCCGAGTGCTAGCTCTCTGCCCGCCTCGTAAGCCCTGAGCGATGGTCACTGTATTTAAACAGATACAGAGACAAGTCACCCTCTTCCCCCTGCTGCATGGTGACGCCCTGAGCCAGCACAGCCTGCCCTGCTCTCTCTGGCAGCATGGCCTGGCGTGGTCACTCTCTCAGACTACTGGAGAAAAGGGTTTCGGGGGGGTCCCTTCTGAGACCTCACTCCCAAGGAGCGGAACCAGGAACGACGAGTGACTGTGCCAGGAAAATCAAACCTGGATCTCCTGGGTACAGTACCAGCAAGTAACCCTCTGGGGTTGGCTGTGGCTAAGCTCAGGGTTGGCCAATGAACGTCCAGAGTGCTGGGGCATCCAAACAGGAGGGGGGCCTGAGTGCCCAGGGCTTAGCAGCATTTGCAGTAATGCCCATGCACCCCTCATGGGTGCTCAAAACACCCCTTTCCATGCATGTTAGCATATGTAAATTAGCAATGTCAATTAGCACTAGGCAATGAGGAGCGAGCAATGTAAAAGCTGGCTCTTTCCAGGAGCCACTGGAGAGTGCCCCAATCCACAGGCAATGTACAGCCTTAGCAAGGTCAGGGGCTGAATTACAGCCTCTCCCCAGCGCTGTCTCCAGCCACCAGTGATCCCCGATCCCTGGCATGTGTGCTCCCCACCCTCTCCCTACTTGCCTCTCCTGGCCCCAATCCTCATTCTGGCTATCTTCCCCCTTCCCTATTCTCCTGCTATAACCCCCCATCCTGTATGCACAGGGCTCCTTACTTTGCGATATCTGTTTTCAGGCTGCCATGAAGGTTGCTGTTTGAACACTTTCACCTGCACCTCTTCGCTTACTTGTGTCTCTTATGTGACTAACTTCTGAGCACCTGGAACAGTCCCTGGGTGCTTCTGGAAATGTGGGTGCCATGATCCCCCTGGGGCTGCCCTTACCTGGTCCCTTGGAGCGCTCAAGTGACTGGACACATCCAAACACTAGCTCTGAAAAGCCCCTGGGTGCCCAGCTTGCAGCTGAGCCCCAAGGTGTCCCCAAAGGGCTGTGACCCTGCTCATGCATTAGACTGTGCTGGGGTAGTGTTCTGGGAGTGTTGCGAGCGTCCCAGGGGGAGGTTGCAAACAGAAGGGCTACCTGGGGACAGAGCTCACATACAGGGCAGGAAACCCTGCCACAGAATTGCCTACAAAATCTTTCCTCAGGGTGGGGGTTTGCCTCCACCCCAGAAGAAGCGGCAGAGTTCACCCCCCAGATCCCATGAACCCCCCCTTGAGTGGGGGTGTGCTGCAAGCCTGGCCCATCTGCACAGAAGCCTGAACTCTCCCCACTGACTGTAGAGCACCCTGCTGCCCATGTCTGAGTCTCCTTCACCCCCTGAAGGAGGAACATGCCTGCTGTTGGTCAAGGGGGCATCAGGTGCAGGAATTCTGGCTGTGCTCAGATAGAGTAGCTGTCAGCTGGCTGATGATGACATCACAAAGCAGGCACCAGGAAGTGTGGGGGAGGAGGGGAGAGGGAGGTGGGATGGGAGAGAGAACAGGTGGAGGACAGAGGAAGGGCAAGGCGCTGTAGGTGCAATAGCTCATATTGATTTCTCTTTCGATAATCCTGTGGTGCAATCAGGGAAGGGCTGGCTGCTGGAAAGCCAGATATCTGCCTCCCCAGGGCTCAGGAATGCAGGGAGTCAGTCTCTGGCAGAGTTTAATAGCCTGTCTGGCGTGGTTTGACTGGCATCCCTGCTCCCAGCAGATACACTAATCCAGCCGCCGTGTAAACAGGAGATGAAGAAGAATATCTGTGATCGTATGTACGTGCTGGCAAAGTATTAGGGGTGATTAGAGGGAATTAGAATAGTTTTATAATGGGGGACAAAAGCATATTAAAAGTCGATGGGCTATCTTGGGCAGGAATACGTGATATTTAATGGACCACTGCCTAATGCAGAGGTGGGCAAACTACGGCCCGCAGGACCATCCTGCCCAGCCCCTGAGCTCCTGGCCTGGAAGGCTGGCCCCTGGCCCCTCCCCCACTGTCTCCCCTCCCCCGTAGCCTCAGTGCGCTGTGCCGACTGTGCTCTGGCCCGCCGCTCCTGCTGGGCAGTGCAGTGGCGTGGCTGCGAGCTGCTGCTGCTCTGAGCGGCATGGTAAGGGGGGTGGTTGGATAAGGGGCAGGGGGCCCCGGGGGGCAGTCAGGGAGCAGTTGGATGGAGTGGAGGTTCGGCGGGTGGTGGTCAGGGAGCAGGGGGGTTGGAGGGGGGTGGAGTCCCGGGGGACGGTTAGGGGCAGGGATGTGGATAGGGGTTGGGCAGTCAGGGGACTGGGAGCAGGGGGGTTGGATGGGGGTGGGGCCCTGGGGTGGGTGGTTAGGGGCTGGGGGGTCCCAGGAGAGGGCGGTCTGGGTACAAGGAGCGGGGGGGTTGGATGGGTCAGCGATTCTGAGGGGGGCAGTCAGGGGGTGGGAAGTGGGAGGGGGCGGATAGGGGGTGGGGTCCAGGCTGTTTGGAGAGCACAGCCTTCCCTACCCGGCCCTCCATAAAGTTTCGCAACCCCGATGTGGCCTTCGGGCCAAAAAGTTTGCTCACCCCTAACCTAATGCCTTCTCCCTGGCCCGGCGGCCTCTAGATACCATGACTTGTAAAAAGAAGGGGGAACATAAAGCAGACTCCTGGTGGTGAGGCCACATGCTTCTGAGATGCAGGGCTGTTGTAATGAGGCAGCTGGGATGGTAACCAAAGAGAAGTCTGTGATAACTCCTTATCGATGTCTGAGCTTTATAGTGAACTCAGAGACCTCATTAATTGGAGGTCTGAAAATGTGGGTGCTTAGCAACACAATAGTCACCTTCAGGGAGTGCAGCGTGTGATCATGTTGCAAAGCTTTGCTAAGTTGTGTAGTGTTGCTGTGGTTCACTTAACAGTTGCCATGTTCCATATTGGAGGTAGCTGCATTTCAGTGGCGAATGAAGTAGTTCCTATATACAAGGTCTGTCCAGGGTTTGGGATCCTTTGAGCTAATAAGTGCTCCAGCATGTAGGAAGTGACTAAACTGTTAATTGTCTTCCAGATCTTGCTAAGCCGGGAAACCTGGCACAGTAATAGAATCATGTGGAGTTATTTGTTTGGGCCTGAATTACAAATTTTGCATCTGGCTTCAAACTTTCCCAGAGTTCAGGGGTGTTTGGTCCTGCGGTTTTGGATGGCTCGTTACAGAGATCAGAGATCAGCTGCCAAGTTCAGATTCATTGCCAACTTTCCCAGCACTGGTGAGGGAATAGGAGGGCTAATGTTGGATCCCAGAGTTTTGGGTCAAACCCATCCTATCCAATTGGGTTGATCCCATCCTAGTGTTGCCAAATCTTGTGATTTGATCGTGAGTCTTGCCATATTTGGTGTTTTCCTTAAAGCACCAATTCACGGAGTCTTTTGATCACAGAAGAATCTCAGCTTCCACTTTAAAAATAAGTGTGTTTCTGGCCCTCCTGCTTGTAGAGAAATGCCTGGAAACATGAACCCTAATGGCTCAGCAAAAAAAAAAGGAAAATAAAACAAACCCAGTGTTTATGCTTTTTCAAAATCTCATGAATTTGAAGCCAGTCTTGGGATTTTTTGTGGTGACTCATGATATTAAAATGCTTTGGATTGGTAATGCTGAAAAAGAGAGAAGAGTTTCCCTTACAATCTGGGCCGCTCCATTCCCCTCCATCCTCATCGTCACACCATAGATCCATGGATAATTATCAGAGAACAGAGGCTATCACACTGTCAGCAGAAAGCATGGCAGGCCAGCTGAGCAAACAATGGTGTCACTTGGGAACTACCTACTAAGTCCAAGGCACCATCTCACATCTGCTCAGGGCCTCTGTTGTTGCTGGGCCGTATGCAGAGTCAGGTGTACAGGGCCCACGTTTCCATGGGAATAGGTCTCCCAGCAAGCTCTGCATACTCCCAGAAAGGCCATCAGGCCAGCTGGGGCACGTGAAACCATCCAGTGTAGGCAGAGCCCTCTGCTAGCCTGTGGTACTGATGGCAGATGGGTGGGGAAAGGACCCAGAGAGATGGGGCGCAGGGTACTAGGAATACACAGTGCTTCAGCCACGCTGGTATGTAGTGCTCAGTTATTGGGGGCTGTTTGGGGGTAGGGCACTTGGATTTGTGGGACCTTGTGCGACTGCACAGGAAACGCAGGCCTGAAGCTGCTGCTGGGTTTGCCCCTCAGGCTCAGTGAGTCCCTGAGGCTGGGGAGTGCCCTGGAGGAGACGGGTGCCCCATGGGCCACACTGTGTGAGATCTCACAGGACTAGTGGTGATGTAGCAAATAACGAGGAGACGAAGCGGCTGCCCAGCTATCTGATAGAGCGAGGACCTTCTGCACTCCACACTGGACTCAGCCTCCTCCCTGGGGAGCCCCAAGCCCAGGGAACAGTCACCAGGAAATATTCCTGGAAATCATGCAGCCCTGGGCTGCCTGTCTCAATGACCCCATGGCAGGTGCTTCCTGTGCTCAGAAGGGCCCACAGTGGGTCCTGCGGTGAGTGCCCTTGGCTGCGATGGAGAACAGCCTTTCCCCCACTCCTCTCACCCTAGAGTTGCCTGGCCCTAAACTTGAAATTTACCACAGATTACCCATGAGCCTCTGCTGCCAGTGCAGGAAGGAGCTGAGACATGGCTGGTGAGTCAGCATGCCTGACAGCTAGGGCTTTCAGACGTGTGACGGAGAAACAGGCCTCCACAGGTGAGACGTGAGTGTTGGAGATCAACCCATTTCAGCGCACAGTTCTGTACGGCTTGTCATGCCCTTAGTCATGTGCGGGCAACTGCATGTCTGAGCCAGCATCCCCATACACACCTGCTTGAAGTTCGACAACTACATCCATATCTGTATAGGAGTAGCCTGCGTCTCAAGAATGCTGATCACTTGTGACTCCCATGGTGGAGCTGGGGGTAATGCTTCTGAAAGCCAGGTGACTGGCTTTAGTCACCCACCTCTGAACTCCCTGACCGTATTTCTTGAGGATGTCTCCAGGGTTTCTAGAGGGGCAGTTTCTGTCTCAGCTGTCAGAGTGGTAGCCGTGTTAGTCTGTATCAGCAAAAAGAACAAGGAGTACTTGTGGCACCTTAGAGCAGTGTTTCCCAATCTTGGGACGCTGCTTGTTCAGGGAAGGCTCCTGGTGGGCCGGGCTGGTTTATTTATCTGCTGCGTCCGCAGGTTTGGCCGACTGCAGATCCCACTGGGGTTTTCCGCTCCAGGCCAATGGGGGCTGCAGGAAGCGGCGGCCGGTATGTCCCTCAGCCCGCACTGCTTCCCACAGCCCCCATTGGCCTGGAGCGGTGAACCACGGCCAGTGGGAGCTGCGATTGGCCGAACCTGTGGACGCGGCAGGTAAACAAACCAGCCCGGCCCGCCAGGGGCTTTCCCTGAACAAGCGGTGTCCCAAGTTTGGGAAACGCTGCCTTAGAGACTAACAAATTTATTTGAGCATAAGCTTTCGTGGGCTAAAACCCACTTCATCAGATGCATGCAGTGGAAAATACAGTAGGAAGATATATTTATATATACACACAGAGAACATGAAAAAAATGAGTATGGCCATACACACTATAATGAGAGTGATCAATTAAGGTGAGCTATTACCAGCAGGAGGATAAAAACCTTTTGTAGTGATGATCAGGATGGCCCATTTCCAACAGTTGACAAGAAGGTGAGAGTAATGGGGGGGGGGGAAATAAGCATGGGGAAATTGTTTTACTTTGTGTAATGACCCATCCACTCCCAGTCTTTATTCAAGCCTAATTTAATTATGTCCAGTTTGCAAATTATTTCCAATTCAGCAGTCTCTTGTTGGAGTCTGTTTTTGAAGTTTTTTTATTGCGACTTTTAGGTCTGTAATCGAGTGACCAGGGAGATTGAAGTGTTCTCCGACTGGTTTTTTGAATGTTATAATTCTTGACTTCTGATTTGTGTCCATTTATTGTTTTACGTACAGACAGTCTGGTTTGGCCAATGTACATGGCAGAGGGGCATTTTTTGCACATGAGGGCATATTTCACATTGGTAGATGTGCAGGTGAACGAGCCCCTGATGGTGTGGCTGATGTGATTAGGTCCTATGATGGTGTCCCTTGAATAGATATGTGGACAGAGTTGGCAACTGGGTTTGTTGCAAGGATAGGTTCCTGGGTTCGTGTTTTTGTTGTGTGGTGTGTGGTTGCTGGTGAGTATTTGCTTCAGGTTGGGGGGCTGTCTGTATGTGAGGACTGGCCTGTCTCCCAAGATCTGTGAGAGTGAGGGATCGTCCTTCAGGATAGGTTGTAGATCCTTGATGATGCGCTGGAGAGGTTTTAGTTGGGGGCTGAAGGTGACGGCTAGTGGCGTTCTGTTACTTTCTTTGTTGGGCCTGTCCTGTAGTAGGTGAGTTCTGGATACTTTTCTGGCTCTGTCAATCTGTTTCTTACTTCAGCAGGTGGTAAAACTATTTCTCCATTCTTATTCCCTCCTCCCCTCCCCCCCCCCCCCCCCCCCCCCCCCCCCCGTTACTCTCACCTTCTTGTCAACTGTTGGAAATGGGCCATCCTGATCATTATTCATAGATTCATAGATATTTAGGTCAGAAGGGACCATTATGATCATCTAGTCTGACCTCCTGCACAACGCAGGCCACAGAATTTCACCCACCACTCCCACAAAAAAACCTCACACCTATATCTGTGCTATTGAAGTCCTCAAATTGTAGTTTAAAGACCTCAAGGAGCAGAGAATCCTCCAGCAAGTGATCCGTGCCCCATGCTACAGAGGAAGGCGAAAAACCTCCAGGGCCTTCCAATCTGCCCAGGAGGAAAATTCCTTCCCGACCCCAAATATGGCGATCAGCTAAACCCTGAGCATATGGGCAAGATTCATCAGCCAGATACTACAGAAAATTCTTTCCTGGGTAACTTGGATCTTACCCCATCTAAAACCCATCACAGGCCATTGGGCCTATTTACCATGAATATTTAATTACCAAAGCCATGTTATCCCATCATACCATCTCCTCCATAAACTTATCGAGTTTAATCTTAAAGCAAGATAGATCTTTTGCCCCCACTAGGAAATTTAGATTAGAAATTAGACGAAGGTTTCTAACCATCAGAGGAGTGAAGTTTTGGAATAGCCTTCCGAGGGAAGTAGTGGGGGCAAAAGATCATTACTACAAAAGGCTTTTTTTTCTCCTGCTGACAATAGCTCACCTTAATTGATCACTCTCATTATAGTGTGTATGGCAACACCCATTTTTTCATGTTCTCTGTGTGTGTGTATATATATATATCTTCCTACTGTATTTTCCACTGCATGCATCCGATGAAGTGGGTTTTAGCCCACGAAAGCTTATGCTCATATAAATTTGTTAGTCTCTAAGGTGCCACAAGTACTCCTCATTCTTTTTTTCTCAGCTGTGAGTTGCATGCTCCTTTTCAGGAGGTCATGTGTATGTCTAAGGAATTCCTTTCAGTTGCATTTTACAGGGCCTGCTCAGTGTGTTGAACCACTTTGCAAGATAAAGCAACAACAGGAAAAGGGATGTGTGATAATGACAGAGAAGTGTATCAGGCATACCCCAAAGGTGTTAAACCCAGGGCCTCTCTTAGTTCATATAGACAGGAGGGCAAGGTTAATACCTCTCCCTTTGGTTATTGTTGCTGAGTGGTTATGGGAATTCTTGTGCATACATCCACAGCTGGACATGGACAGTCACATCTCCCCATCCCGGCCCTAAGCAGTGATGTGATTATCAGAACCTGATGCTTTCAGCAACGGGGCTTTGAGCAGGCTGTCTATACGGTTTGGCTCCAGAGCTCCGAGAACTGCTTGAATAACATTGTGTCATACACAATGCTAGCAGGGCTCCCCAGGAGGAGCTGTGTATGCAGACAACAACAAAGGGAGTGACAGCTGCTCCTTGGAGGAGCGGGCCTCTGTTTGCATTGGCTTCCCTCAGGCAGTTACGAACAGTCTATTTGCACACTGTGGTACATCACAGCCTGGCCCCTGTTCCTGGGCCGGACGACGCCATTTACTGAAATCCCAGTGGTTTGTGCAGTCCCAGCCCGTCCCCGTGGAGAGTTGTGCTATGGCAGTTGTTTGGGGACCTTGCTGAAGTATTTTTAGAAGTGGCTGTATGACACGCAATGCCGTACCCCTTCAAAGCACTCTCCAGACATTAATCAGCGATTGGAGGGAGCAAACTATGGAAGTACCAGCAGCCCTGGGGAAACTGAAGCACAAGGAGGTGAAATGACTTGCATGAGATCACACAAAGTCCCCGTCTGCTGGCTCCCAGCCCTAGGCCTTTCCCACAAGACCATTCTCCCTTTCTCAGAAGGTGCTACCACAACAGGAGTAGGGTGTCACCAGCCAGCCCTGTACAGGGACTTGCCTGTTCTACCAGGGCATCTCCCCCTTGCAAGGAGGCTGTCAGAGACGCACAGTGGCAGCAGTTCCCAGCTGTCTCTGGTAGGGCCCACTCAAGGCGACACTCCTGAGTGGGGGAGGAGGGTTGAAAGCTTGGTGTCTCAGGACCAAGGTTGGGATACACACAAGCAAGCTCTGTGTGACCCCTCTTCAGGCAGGAATGTCTCATTGGAATTGATCCAATCCAGAATCCACTCCAGTCCAGAGTGGCCAGTGCCAGATGCTTCAGAGGAAGGTGTCAGAACCCCATGGGAGTGGCTGTGGGATAACCTGCCCCCCACATTCAGTCTCATCCTAATCCCTAGGAGTTTGAGGTTGGTTTAAACTCTGAACCATGAGGTTTAACAGCCCTTCTGAAATTGTCGTTAGCAATAACTGTGATAAACTTGGAGTTCCTTGTTATCCGTTTGCACATGCATTCCCTTTTGGAATATTACTACATTTAAAGGAGGAGAACTTTCACTGTCTACCCAGCCGATTGGTTGGGATTGGAGCCTAGGACCTCAAGCACAAAGCAAGAACTGTGCCACTATTCTACCAAGCTATTGCCTGCTTCTTTGCCATGTCTGTGACAGGTTGGCCAGGACCTTCTTTGGGGTCTTCTCCTCAGTGCTAGTAGTGCTCTGTCCCTCACTTCACTCACTGTCCCTCATCTCTCCTCAGGCAGGAGAGGTGGGAGGTGACAGCATCTCAGGCTTTGGGGTCAGTATGAGCAATGTCTGCCAGGGGCCCGGCTAATGGAGGTGCTGAAGCTGAGAACAGAGATACAAGGGGCTTTGTGTGTGGTGGAGCTGTCGTTATGGACGATTACATGGTTTGGTTTCAACAGCTTCTTCTTGACCTTGGTATAAATCTGCGAGAAGAATGGGAGATGGGATATTTAATGGAGAAGCTCACCAAGGCCATTGGGGAACTCGGTGTCTGTCAGAATGGAGGATCCAGAAAGCTGCTCTCCTGAGCAGAGTTTGCTCTGCATTCATGTTGTGTGTGTGTGTGTGAGCTTCCCCAGCTACCTTGGCAAGGTTGCATGGATGCCAGTTTGTGCAAGGCTCTGCCTTACTGGGAATCCAATTTGGAGATCCAAGCTTGGTCCTTTTGCTTTGTGTTCTGCTTCAAGGCCGGCACAGGTGTGGAGCCCTGTGGGAGCATGCTCAGCCCTTGGGGGTGTGGACAGGGAGGGAAAGCCTTGTGCAGGAACCCACATCAGACCCTCCTATGCTGGAAGAAGGGTCACAGCCACTGTGATGTAAGACTGGAATTGGAGGAGAATGGGGAAAGGGAGACTCTTGGGTCTCTGAGCGGGACAGCAGCATGTTATGGTCCACAGTCCTGACAGCTGAGGACGGATGCAGAAGGATCTATTAACAAAGGAGGTCATCCACAAACACTGCTAACACCGTCTCTGTTCCAGGGCTGTCATGGTTCCCGACTGAGGAGAAGTCTACACTACAAAATTAAGTCGACCTAAGTTACGTTGACATACGGCCACTGCGGTAATTAAATGCGCATCCTCACCAGGAGCGCTTGTACCGATTGTACTGTCAGTGTGGGGCATTGTGGGTTGGCTTCTGAAAGACAGCAACAGTCGATCTAAGCAACTGTGTGTCTGCACTGACACTGCGCTGAACTAAGTGTTACACCTCTTGCGGAGGTGGAGTTATTAAGTCCATTTAGTGGGCAAGTTACATCGGTGGGGGGAGGTGTGTGCTACATTTTAGTTTAGACATGAACAAAGTTAAGTTGATGTAAGCTACCTTAGAAGAGTCCAGAATACTGCTGGTGAATAGGTTTGTTGGGGGATGCTTCTTCTCTAGTTTCTTGGTCAAAAATGGGAGGTTTGGCATCAGGTGAGATGTTGCCAGGTCTGCTGGGTCCAGAGATGCTTCCCTGAGATTATGGCTTGCCATTGGTTTTCCTCTTCAAGTGCTCCTGGTAATTTTTCATCTAGCACACTGGGTATGGGTTGCAATTGCAGGTGATGGCTTGGATTCCATCAGGACTTGTACAGTCTCTTGATGTGTCTTCTCTCCTGAGCTCAGTGCATGGTTGCTGCTGTCCAGAGAGGGTATCACAGATGTAGGTTAGCTCCTCTAGGAGGAAGGATGATAACAGATACATCCTACACAGCTGGTTTCTAGAGCAATATTAAAACCTGAGTTGGGTGGATGGATAGATGGCCAAATCCCGAAGCTCTTCTGTTCTGATTTTACTCTGAGTAAAAATTGAATCTGGATTTCAGGCTGTGACTCATGCATTAAATAATCCTTGTGTCTATTTATCCGCTTTTCAGTGCTTGTCTTCTTGTCATTGTATTACAGGAGAGCTTAAGTAAGAGGGACCAACTGATCTTTTGCATTTTGTTTTTTAAATTCATAGCTTGATCTGGGACCTTGGTGCAAGCATAAATTTAAATACAATCATGCGTGAATTACATTGCCCATAATAGACAGCTACTCCCCTGCCCCCCAACCAGCCAATCTCAAATAACCCCAGCAACAGTCTCCTGGGCAGATATGTCTTGCAGCATGCTGTAAAGGTCAGAAACTCTGGTTCTTCCTCCGTACTGCCAGAGGCAGTGAGTTCTGCAGCCATAGACCCTCCACATAGATTTCAGTACTCAAGAGCTCCTGTCTCAGGAATGTCAGCTGCAAAGCCTTGGTTGGTTTGAGCAGCTGCGTAAGTCCCAAAGGTAGCCAGGAATCCATTTTTCACCAGTCTGATCTGTGCTGCGCCCATTGCTTATCTGACTCTGCTTTATAACCCCCCGGACAATGAACAAAGGGCAGTGGGACTGGAGTATGTAGAAGGTAGGTATGGCCAAATGGCCTAGGTAAGGGCTGTGGGGAGTACGTTTGCATAAGGAACAATGGGCTGCTCAAATCAGGAGTTTCAGGTTAAAGATCAATCTGTCTAAATGTTCCAAAATGCGCATAAAAGTGGCCATCTCGCCATGGGAGGCTGTTTGGGACACAGACTTTAACATGCCGGATGAGATGCAAGAAAATCACAGGACGCAAAATGAAGCAACACTTTGTATGCCAGGGAACGCCTGAGAAACTGGATCTGATATTGGCCCTTAGTTAGCACTGGGATTCCAGGGGGTCCAAGGATGATATTAACAGCTTCATAGAATCATAGAATATCTGGGTTGGAAGGGACCTCAGGAGGTCATCTAGTCCAACCCCCTGCTCAAAGCAGGACCAATCACCAACTAAATCATCCTAGCCAGGGCTTTGTCAAGCCTGACCTTAAAAATCTCTAAGGAAGGAGATTTCACCACCTCCCTAGGTAACCCATTCCAGTGCTTCACCACCCGCCTAGTGAAAAAGTTTTTCCTAATATCCAACCTAAACCTCCCCCACTGCAACTTGAGACCATTACTCCTTGTTCTATCATCTGCTACCACGGAGAACAGTCTAGATCCATCCTCTTTGGAACCCCCTTTCAGGTAGTTGAAAGCAGCTATCAAATCCCCGCTCATTCTTCTCTTCTGCAGACTAAATAATCCCAGTTCCCTCAGCCTCTCCTCATAAGTCATGTGCTCCAGCCCCCTAATCATTTTTGTTGCCCTCTACTGGACTCTTTCCAATTTTTCCACATCCTTCTTGTAGTGTGGGGCCCAAAACTGGACACAGTACTCCAGATGAGGCCTCACCAATGCCGAATAGAGGGGAAGGCCCTGGAGTAGCTGAGACACTAAGACACAGTGTAAGGAGTGCTTTTCACACTTTGTTCCCTGCATCACCAGGGGCCCTTGGAGCCCTCCCTGGTTGTCTGCAGAACGAAGCATTGGGGGAAGGGGATGTCAGGAGGGGACGTGTGTCCATGAGGGTCTTTAGGAAGGGCTCACAGAGTGAACCATTGCTGTAGAGAACGCAGAGCAGAGCCATACATCCGGCATTGCTAGTGATGAGAAACATGCCAGTGCAGGAGTTGGGTCTCTATTGCACTTAACGTGCTGTATGGAGCTCAGAACTGGAACACTTTGTCCTAGAAAACCACGTGTGTTAGTCCCGAGGTCTCCAAGGCCTCCGCTCCCATGTAGTGAAATCCAGTTACAAGAAAGTGGGGCAGGGGAGACCTGATAAAAACGCATGGCTCTGTACCAGCTTTAGACTGGGAATGACACAGAGAGACGGGATATTGAAATGATTGTGGGATTGTTGATTCAAACCATTTGCAGCTTTCCCAGATGTATAGAAAACTAGGGAAGATGCAATGAAGATAAATATAAAAAAGTCCAGTGCATGGGGCTGGATAGGGCAGGCTTGTTCTCTGTGTCTGACATTTCACAAGGCCTAATTAAGGACCTATTAGCTGATTAGCATCACCTGAGAACAAAAATCAACTCGATTAATTAAGGTTAATAGGCAGCACCTGTCCTTAATGGTGCACTGAAATGTTTTACTGAAAAAGACTGTGTGAGATCCTAATCTATTCAGGGTGCAATTCTCCCCCACTGCAATGTTGCAGCAAAATTCCCCAAAATTAGGTACTTAGAAGTAAAAAGATTACCACTTTATGCTTAAAGAGACACTCAGATTAAAATCATGTATTTAAAAATAATAATTCATTTCCTTGTATCTGGGATTAATAACACATAGATTATTAGAAGTCAATGAATGTTTAAAATCTTGTTTACTTTTCCTGCAAGTTAATTTTTTTTCCACTTTACTCAGTTTGGACAATTTAAAATAGACTTGCCCTTTCCATTTGTCTGTCAGGTCAATTTTACTCTCTGGTTCTCCTACGCTGACACAATCCTGCAGCATAGGGGATGCATGTGATGAAATTGTCTGACACACTAACGATTAATATTTGATTTGGATGCATTTGGGAGTACAGGAGTTCCATAAAAACGGTAGTAGGGAACTGAACTGGGACGCCTACATGTGCACGGTTTTTATATAATTACACCGCAAAAACCACATTAAAGAATGTTAAGATTGCAAAGTCAAGTACTCAAAATTTAGAAAATGCTAGAGTTAGTGTTGCCTGTGCCACCTTAATTCAGCCTCCTTGTGCATCTGAATTATGAGCCAGTCTTTAATTACATCATCAAATCCTATGGGGAACTGAGGCACCGAGATATTAATATCAAAAGCATGCACTAATTTTGGATGTGCCAATCGGTCTCAATGGTTAAAATTTGGCAGTTATAGGCAACTGAAAACCAGGTCTTATAATGCAAAGCATCAGGTAACCTTAACTACAGGCATCACTACCTACACCGCCTGCGATAATAATTAATCATAATAGTACTTTGCAATTCTGAGCCAGCTTTAGCCTGAGGATCTCAAAGTGAGTTGCAAATATTAATGAAATAACCCTCATACACACCTCTATGTGGTATCCCCATTTTACAGATGTGGGGACAGGAGGCTTGGAAAGGTTCAGTGTCTTGACCAGGGTCACCCAGCCAGTCTGTAGTAGAAGAGGACACCTGGGTTCTCTTCCCAATTCTAAGTCCTTTGCTTTCAGCCGTGAGATCATCACTTCCTCTCTGGGTCCCTGTCTGTGTGATGGTTTACCCCTGAGATGGAAGGAGATGAGTGACCCTGGTGAAATCTCCTCCAGGAGCCATTACAGCAGGTACAGACCAGACAGGGCTGGCTACAGCACCCTCTGGAGGGAGCAAGTTGCTAAAAGTTTTATGGCCTGATTTTCAGAGATGCTGAGCTACTGATGTCAGTTGGAGCTGCGGGTGCCCTGCCCCTTTGAAAACCAGGCCGTTGATGTGCAGGGGAAAGAAAGCAATATCACCAGACAGGAAAGAGTCACCTTTGGGGGCTGCAGAGGGCAGGATAGTGGAGCCTGAGCCAGATCCCTTGAGTTCTGAACTGGACCATGTGATTGGCTGAGATCCTGGCCAGAGCAGAGGAGAGCTGAGACGACAGAGGTTGGGGCTTTGCATGCCAAGAGCTGGATACAATTAACTTAGGCTTGAATAAAGACTGGGAGTGGATGTGTCATTACACAAAGTAAAACTATTTTCCCATGTTTATTCCCCCTCCCCCCCCCCCCCCCCCCGTTCCTCACACGTTCTTGTCAACTGCTGGAAATGGCCCCCCTTGATTATCACTACAAAAGGTCGTGTCCCCTCCCCCCCGCTCTCCTGCTGGTAATAGCTCACCTTACCTGATCACTCTTGTTACAGTGTGGATGGTAACACCCATTGTTTCATGTTCTCTGTGTATATAAATCTCCCCACTGTATTTTCCACTGCATGCATCCGATGAAGTGAGCTGTAGCTTACGAAAGCTTATGCTCAAATAAATTTGTTAGTCTCTAAGGTGCCACAAGTACTCCTGTTCTTTTTGCAGATATAGACTAACACGGCTGCTACTCTGAAAACAGATGATGAAGCTGTTGGGCTGAAGAAGGGCAGTGGCCTCTTGGCCAGGATTTGTGGTTTTATTTGCTTCTGCTAAGATGCAAAATTTTGGATTCAGTATTGTAATAAAGATTGGACCAGATCCGGAGCTGATATAGATCAATGAAGTCAATGAAGATGATGGGGGTGTGCTGATCTGCACCAGCTGAGAAATAGCTATTCTTGTTTGTGGATAATTGGTGTGTGTGTGTGAGAGAGACAGTGAGAGTGAGCTGTAAAACTCTCCTGCTGGAAAAGATCCTTTGTGTGAGGAGTGTGTGGCAGTGACAGGGTTAACCAGAGTTTGGACCATGATTTCAAGTCTGGACAGGCTGGGGGGTGCCTGAGTGGGGTGGGGAGAGCTCTTGGGTCACAGGGAGGGTCTGGGAGCCTACACGTAGTTTATCTTCTGTGTCCTAAGTGGTGCCATCAATGTTCAGTGAAAATAAAAGCCGAACTATAGATTTATGCTGGTGATTTAATCCCTGCTAAGCACAAGCGTGAAGGCTCCCGCGATAGCTCACTGGGGTTTGACAGATCAACTGAAACATATGGCACAATGACACCGACAAGGGATGATGGGTGGTCCTCTGCTAGGTGCGGCGCAGTGTAATTTATGAGAGTACCCAGGCCTTTCTGTCAAGGGACTCATTTGCATCTGTATTCTCTGTCTGCAATAGAGACCCATTCCTTCTGATCCTCCCAACTCAACGTGGAATCATTTTACTTTGAATCTTTGTGCACTTGATCCTTCCTCCCCCTCCCCCAGCCCTCTCTCCCTGGTGAGCAGAATCGGCTTTTGGATTGTGTAGAGGCATGCGCTCTTCTTCCATCCCACCCTCCTCACCTCTGTAGGTGACCGGAACTATGATCCACGTGCTCGTTCCCTCCATTTGTAAAGGCCCCCGCCTCTTATCAGCATCCACATCAGTGCAAGCGGCTTGTGTCCCTTTGTCCCTCACTGGTCTCGTTTCCCCGGCGCTGGTAATGTTCCCATCAGAGTGGTAAGTTGCTTGAGTAGCATGTCTGTGGAATGTGATTGGACTGTGCTCATATGTGTCCTTTGTTTGCCCTGGGTTGCCAAACACCGAGCAGATGGTTTTATTGTATCAATGATCAACAAGCCACACCCTAACGAGCTTCCATCTAAGGTCTGACTAACGAGATAATAAATTAGTGGATGACTTCCTGATTCTCCTTGATATTGCCCACTTCCCCAGACCTCGGGGCCTGTCTGTTGCTGTGCGATGGCCAGATGTTGACATTCTGTGCACCTTTTGCATACTCTTTTTGTTAAGATAATTTAATGCTGGGGCAAGAAGCCAGATTGAGAGCCCTGGAGACAGAAGCTGTGAAGAATGGGTGCAGCACATGGGGCAGCAGGACACACACTGCCTGGGCCTCAGCCTTGTTCTGCAGGGTCAGAGTCCTGGGGTGTCAGGGAAGAGACAGGACTTCGTTATAATGAATAATGCAGATTTTTTACTGAGGCTGCTGGTCACACACCAATCATAGAAGATTAGGGTTGGAAGAGACCTCAGGAGGTCATCTAGTCAAACACCCTGCTCAAAACAGGACCAACCCCAGCTAAATCATCCCAGCCAAGCTGGGCCTTAAAAACCTCTAAGGATGGAGATTCCACCATCTCCCTAGGTAGCCCATTCCAGTGCTTCACCACCCTTCTAGTGAAATAGTTTTTCTTTATATCCAACCTGGACCTCCCCCACTGCAACTTGAGACCATTGCTCCTTGTTCTGTCATCTGCTACCATTGAGAATAGACAAACTCCATCCTCTTTGGAACCCCCCTTCAGGTACTTGAAGGCTGCTATCAAATCCCCCCTCACTGTATGTGTGTGTATATATATATCCCCCTGTATGTATGTATGTGTGTGTGTGTGTGTGTGTGTGTATATATATATATACAGATAAGTTGGAAGTTATCATACAAAGTGTGAGAGGCTAATTAGTTAAGATGAGCTATTATCAGCAGGAGAAAAAAACTTTTGTAGTGATAATCAAGGTGGCCCATTTAGACAGTTGACAAGAAGGTGTGAGGATACTTAACTTAAGGAAATAGATTTAATATGTGTAATGACCCAGCCACTCCCAGTCTCTGTTCAAACCTAAGTTAATGGTATCTAGTTGGCATATTAATTCAAGCTCAGCAGTTTCTCGTTGGAATCTGTTTTTGAAGCTTTTCCGTTGCAAAATTACCACCCTTAAATCTTTTACTGAGTGGCCAGAGAGGTTGAAGTGTTCTCCTACTGGTTTTTGAATGTTTTTGAATGTTATGATTCCTGATGTCAGATTTGTGTCCATTTATTCTTTTGCATTCTTTTGACTGTCTGGTTTGGCCAATGTATATGGCAGAGGGGCATTGCTGGCACATGATGGCATATATCACATTGGTAGCTGTGCAGGTGAATGAGCCCCTGATGGCGTGGCTAATGTGATGAGGTCCTATGATGATGTCACTTGAATAAATATGTGGACAGAGTTGGCATCGGGCTTTGTTGCAAGGATAGGTTCCTAGGTTAGTGTTTTTGTTGTGTGGTGTGTGTGGTTGCTGGAGAGTATTTGCTTCAGGTTGGAGGGCTATCTGTAAGCAAGGACTGGTCTGTCTCCCAAGATCTGTGAGAGAGAGGATCATTTTTCAGAATAGGTTGTAAATCTTTGATGATGCGCTGGAGAGGTTTTAGTTGGGGGCTGAAGGTGACAGCTAGTGGCTTTCTTTTATTTTCTTTGTTGGGCCTGTCCTGTAGTAGGTGACTTCTGGATACTCTTCTGTCTCTGTCAATCTGTTTTTTCACTTCAGCAGGTGGGTATTGTAGTTTTAAGAATGCTTGATAGAGATCGTGTGGGTGGGACTTTGGGATCATTCACTCAACCCATGTCCCCTGGCCTTTCTTTTAAAACAGTTTATTTGCGCTTTGACAGGATGTTTCCAGGTAAGTACATGGATAAAAATACATGAGAAATACACACACAGGTATAGAGGTTTTCGAGGTGGTACTTTCTAAAAAGAGACAAGCACAGGGCCACTGCTACTGAGGTCAATATTTTCTTGGAGTTAGGTCAACATTTTCTAAAACCCGGGTTCTCCCTAACTACATTTACGGCGCCATATTGCTATACAGCTAGGCTCATGGGTGTTTGAGGCAGACTTCCTATAACTGGTTAAGTCAGCGTTATTTATCCAGCATATAAATGAGAGACTAAGACAGTTTTCTAGTTACAGTTGGATGTAGTTGTAGCTTGAGGTTGCTGTTTATCTTTGTTTCTTACATATTTTAAAGAGATAATTAATTGTAGTCCATGGCCAGCATTCCTCAAACGCCAGCTTGGGACTGTCCGGTCCAAGGTGTGAGCTGTTCCATGTCTCCTACTCCTTCTAGTGACAGCTTTGTCTCTTGGGAAGCACATAGTGGTGAGGTATTCCCATGCTGCTATTGCTAAGATTCTGAAAAACATCTTCCTTTGCTATTTCGTGCATGTCTCCCAGTACGTGATAGATTGGGGTTGTTTTTTGTTTTTTGTTTTTTTGACTGGACTGTGTGTGAATGTCTTTCTGTATGTGTGACCAAAATGTTTGTATATATGGGAAGTCCAAGAAAAAGTGTGTGTGGAGCTGTACTGGCTCACGTCTCTCCAACAGAAGTTGGGAAGTGACAGAGTTTGGGTGCCTAGAAGTCATGGTCATGGGTGCAGTATAAATGCCTAGATCATAGAAATCAGAACTGGAAGGTACCTCAAGAGGTCATCTTGTCCATCCCCCTGCACTGAGGCAGTATTAGGTAAACCAAGACCATCCTGACAAGAGTTTGTCCAACCTGTTCTTAAAAACCTCCAATGATGGGGATTCCACAACCTCTGTAGAGCTTAATTTTCCGTATAGTTAATAAGATTTCTTAATATCTAACAAATTTCCCTTGCTGAAAGCTAAGCTGATTACTTCTTGTCCTACCCTTGGTGGACCTGGAGAACAATTGATCACCATCCTCTTTATTGCAGCCTTTAAGAGACAAGATCACTTTCTTGAAGATTCTGGTATGTAGAAGCTGCAGTGGTTACTGACCAGTGGAATTCTCTGTGGGATGGAGAGGAGTTAGTGGCATGTGTGTTTTGGAGGACATCTGCCTACAAATTGTCTTCTGTGGCCCCTCAGACTCTGCTTCCCACTTTTACTTTCTTGGCTCTGCCTTGTCTATCTCAGCACTGTTCAATGCTGCAGAGAAAAGGGCAGGTTTGTCCTGCTGAGCAGCGTGATTTCTGGAGTCTTCCCAAGCTGGGACGTGGGTTGCTGTATGCCTGGCCTGGGCAGGTGGTAACGTTGAAGTTGGAGATATTTATAAAAGTCTGATCTTTGAAGATCAAAGCGTCAGGGCATTTTTGGGTGAGTCGTTCAAATGGTTTCAAATGTGAACCTTGGCAGAGCTGGTCCAGGTGGGTCAGAATGTCCTGCTCCCATTTTGATCCTTAGTGGCAATGGACAGTAGAGGTTGTGGAACAAATCTTCTGCTCCCTTGTGACCTCCCCTGAAACTGTTTGGGTTGTTAAGCCAAGGCAGAGGTTAGCCCCATGATAAGCCCCATGATAAGTGATTGGGTGGTGGGTACCCCATGGTGGTCTGAGTATGAACCATTCATTTTAAACCATTCTATTATGTCCAAATCTCACCAGCATCTTTTTTGGGGGGGTGGGGGGTGGGGTGGAGGAAACAAGAAGAACTAGCCGGGCTGCTGTAGGGGATTTCCTCTGAAAGCTTCTGCATGTTGCTGGAGATAAAAGAGCTCTAGGCTCTGGTTCAGGCTCTGAGTTTACAAACTCATAGACGTTAGTGAAGGAAAATACCTGCTGTCATAAATATAAAGGGAAGGGTAAACACCTTTAAATCCCTCCTGGCCAGAGGAAAAAAGCCTTTCACCTGTAAAACTAAGCTAAGACAACCTCGCTGGCACCTGACCAAAATGATCAATGAAGAGAAAAGATACTTTCAAAGCTGGAGGGTCGGGGTGTGGGGGGGAACAAAGGGTTCTCTCTCTGTCTGTGTTGCTTTTGCCGGGACCAGAGCAGGAATGCAGGTCAGAACTCCTGTAAAGGGTTAATAAGCAATCTAGTTAGATATGCATTAGATTCTGTTTTTTTTAAATGGCTGATAAAATAAGTTGTGCTGAATGGAATGTATATTCCTGTTTTTGTGTCTTTTTGTAACTTAAGGTTTTGCCCAGAGGGATTCTCTATGTTTTGAATCTGATTACCCTGTAAGGTATTTACCATCCTGATTTTACAGAGGTGATTCTTTTACTTTAATTAAAATTCTTCTTTTAAGAACCTGATTGCTTTTTCCTTGTTCTTAAGATCCAAGGGTTTGGGTCTGTGTTCACCTATGCAAATTGGTGATGATTTTTATCAAGTCTTCCAGGAAAGGGGGTGTAGGGCTTGGGGGGATTTTGGGGAGAAAGACGTTTCCACGTGGTCTCTTTCCCTTTATATATTTGTTAGATGCTTGGTGGTGGCACCAATAAAGTCCAGGGGCAAAAGGTAAAATAGTTTGTATGTTGGGGAAGTTTTTAACCTAAGCTGGTAAGAATAAGCGTAGGGGGTTTTTCATGCAGGTCCCCACATCTGTACCCTAGAGTTCAGAGTGGGGAAGGAACCTTGACACCTGCATTAGACTGCATATCCACTTAGTGATTGTTTAGCCCTGCGGTACTTGCATCGCTCCACCCTTTTCCCATAAACCCCTTAACCACTCTGTTGCATCCCTCTAAACTCCCTGCACTTTGTTGATCTGTTGTCACGGTGCCCAGGGCCCTGCAGCTGCTGAGGTGGGGTCTCCCCAGAGCTCTCGAGAGAGGAGCTATGCCCTCTCAGCTCTGGGGCATGGTGCTGGTGTGTATAGACAGCCCAAATATACAGTCACTTCTTTTGCTGCCGTGTCGGTGTCACAACCTTGTGTCTCATTTACAGTAACCCCTCTAATCTCTTTCAGTATCACTCTTTTCAGAGTCTCAACCCTGGAAATGGCCATTGTGCTGCAAGTGCGTGCTGCTGTTTTATCCTACTAATTAATAGCCCTCCGACTTCACCTGCCTCTAGTCCTATCAGAGTGAATAAGAATAGATATTTCTATAGCCTCGTTCTTCCACAAGGACTCTGAAAGGTTTTACAGGCTGTAGATGTAGGGATTACTCTCCCACCACAGCAATGCAGCCGCCTCTGGGCTTGGGTGCAGCCGCAACACTACACAACAGTTTTGAAGAGGGGAATGAGCAACAGCGTCTCCAGGTGAAAGTAAAGGGGGAATATAGGGGAGCTGGTGCAATTAGTGTAATTGGGGATTTGGCCAGGATACCAGAGGGATCTCTCCTGCTGCAGGATCAGAGACTGGTTTTACAGCTTGTCCATAGTAGCTCAGTGCCCCCTAGTATCCCCCTGAGTTCTGTCATCCAAGCATTTCCAGAGCCCGGCTTAGTTTGAGATCAGCCTGCATGTAGCCTGAATATGGAGCCATCTAGTCTGGAACCCTGGAGCCCCAGTCAGACATTGCTTCTCCCTGCTCTGTGAGTTCTGCTGCAGCGGACGCATCCATAAGAGAGGGGAAGCCTCTGGGAACTGGTGTCTGTCCCTCTTATAGGTTCTGTTGCTTCCCAGACTGAGGAACCCCTGGCTCATGGGATTTCTTGGGATCATGGGGCACATAAGCCGGCTCCGCGGTGGCCTGACTGATCCTCACCAGTGACAATGCTGCGGCAGGGGTGTGTGTCTGTGTGCTGCTCTCTGGGGGCAGGTGATGGAACTGCTTTGGGGTGAGGAGACAAGGAGCATACAAGGGACCTCCCCTCTCCACTCCCTTCCTCTGCACAGCCTACCTCTCTCTGGGCCCTGCTGAGTCATCGGGGCTAGGAGAGAGGGGTGGGGCAGCTGTCCTTCAGTGCAGTGGGGGGTGGGGTGAGGGAGGTGCTTTCTCCTCTCCCAGGCCTATTGTATGGGAGAAGGGGGTTCCTTAAGGATCTCTGGGGCCTGGTGTCCATCAGCCATGGAGTGCTTCCCCAGCCTGTGCAGTGCCTTCCCTATACTATCCCCAAAGGGATGGAGGAATGGGCAGGAGGGGGAGCCATGTAGCAGCCAGAGAGGGAGCTGTCCCCCAGCTGGATCCGCGTGGTCCCCTGCGAGCACCGCATGAGTTCGGATCACACAGCTCTTGCAGGCTCCGCTCCTGAGAGGGGCAGGGGCTTGAAGCGACCCTGCAGGATCCCCTGCAGCTCTTTTGTGGCAGAGCTAGCATACAGCCTGGGCTTGACTGGTGCCAGCTTTGTGTTTTCCGTACCTAAGGGACCCGCTTTGCTCCGGCAGGGACCAGGCCTCCATGATCCAATTGGTCCCTTTGATCTCGGATGGCTCTGATTCTCCCCAACCCCCCTGTAATGGGGTCACCCCCATGTCAGGGTCCTGCACTCCCCAACCTCCTTCTGTTCCCCTTTTCCACTCCAAACAGCAATGCACTCATCATCTCAGAAACCCTCCTGCTAAACCCTGGGTCCGGCTGCCCCTGCACCCTTGGCAGGCCATGCTCCATCTCAATGCCAGCTCTCTCTGCAGCTCCTCATCGGCAGCACCTCCCGACCGGTTGGCAACAATTGCAAAATGAAAATGTCTCCTGAAGTGTTTTTCAGTTTTGCCACAAAAACGTTACAGAGCCAAGAGCCAGAAGCTTCTCCTGCAGCCCAGTCTGTGCTCGGTGACCCGGATGGGACCTAGGCATGGCCCTGTTTAGCAGTGCTGGGAGCCCCAGCGATGGTATCTCTCATGTAAGTGCTCTCAAAATAATGATCTGATCCTAAGGAGCAACAGACGTTCAGGTTGAGACTGACATGTGGCCCCATCTCTCCTTTTCTTTCAGACGTGGTGTGGTCCCTGCCTGTCTCTGTCCCCAGTGTTCTGGAGGGGAAAGGTAGCCCGGTGGATCTACAGCTGACCTCAGAGATCCCAGATCCGGCCTCTGTATAATTAGTCAGGAGGCCACATATGGGACGTGCTAGAGCAGACGAGGTGAGTCCATCTGAAGAGAACAGCTAGCAGCTCTAGTGACAGCATGGGCATGAATTCCTTATGGAGCGGCAGTCAGCGTTCCAGAGCTGTGACTGCAGCCAGCATACAAAATGTATCCCTAAGGGTTCCTGCTGGAGCTGAGAAATGGGCTGTACAAGGAATATGACTCAGTGAATCGGGATCATGTAACACTGTGAGACATACTGGTTGTGTTGCTCCATCTGTCTTTGCTGGTTGTTCCCAACGGTCTTGCTTTTTGGTTTGTTTCTTAGAGCTGTTCCCAGTCTCCTCCTTTGTGCTGAGACACACTCCTAGTGATAAGAGATGGGACAGACCTAGGAGCTCCCTATGTCTGTTGATCCACCTAGCCAGTGCAGCGTTGTTCCCTTCAGTGTGTTGCCCAAAGCTTACTCCAGCCTTGGCTTGACTGAATGCAGGTGATGAGGTTCCACCTCTCCTGTTGAGAGACCCTGGGGGGTTTTCACCTTCCTCTGCAGCCCAGGCATGGGTCACGTGCTGGTTAGAATTAGAGTAAATGGTGGATTCTCTGAAACTTGAAGTCTTTAAATCAAGATCTGAGGAGTAACTCAGCCAGAGGTTAGGGGTCTATCACAGGAGTGGGTGGATGAGGTTCTGTGGCCTGTGATGTGCAGGAGATCAGACTAGATGATCATGATGGTCCCTTCTGGCCTTAAAGTCTGAGATACAGTCTACATACCTCATGGCTAGGACATGCTCTTCGAGAGTTTCCATTTTTATTTGCTCACTTCCATCCCATTCGCCTTACTGCTGCAAGCTTGGTCCATCCTGCTCCATTGTCCTCGCCCCGAGTATATACACCATTCCAATATTGGCTGTGTGTATGACAAATAGTGACGAATGATCTGTCGGTACTTGTAGGACAGCTTAGGATCAGATCTAGCTAGTGCTATCGTGAGCAGGGGACCGGGAGTAAGGACTCCTCATATTCTAGTCCCAGCTTGGACAAGGACTTGGGCAAGTTTAATCCAAGTGTATAATAGGGATGCTGATCCCTTACAAAGGGCATTTTGTAGCTTAATTAATGCTGGCAGAGTTTTGGAATAAAGTCGCTATAGAGGTGCGAAGGGTTATTATTAAGGTCAACCAAAATGCAATAGCCGATCTACTGAATCCTGACAGTAGGGAATGGGATGTGATTGCTCACTAGTTGTCCCCATGCCAGTGACTTCTGCAGGGAATTCCTAGCTCCTGAAGCCCAGCGATTCCCCGTGAAGAGTCATCCACAGTTCACTGCTGGACAGTGGGTAAGCATGATGCTGTAACAAGCAGGGGCTGGAAATGTGTATCCCGTCTGGTGATTTGGGGTCTGGTGTTTCTTAATTCACCATGTTAGGCAGGGAAAGAGCCAGGAGGGCAGGGTGGAGCTGCTATTGTATCATGGGAAAGGCTGACCTGCCCGCAGCAAACGCAGATGGACTGGTCGTCTTGGACTCTCCTGCTCTTGCATTTACTGGTGAGCTGAAACCTTGTGTACCCGGTGAAGTACAGATTGTGTTTAGGGAAATGTCCTATACAGTAAGGAAGCCCCTTGTGGCCTATTAGGTGTCATGATTTTCTTTTTAATTTCCTAGGGATGAAGGTGAGCAAGGAAGAGGATGAACTCTCCACGGAATTGAAGAAGATCCAAAGGCAGCGGACAAGGGTCAGGGAGAAAATAGGCCTGAAACGCTGTTGTTCAGAGGCTGTCAGTCACCTGTTAGACTGACGGTGAAAGGAAGGCGGGATCATTTCCAGATGCATGGGGTTGTATTTTTTTCTCCTTGTGCTATATTGTTGTATTGCCTTTGTTATCCATTTTGATCCTTCTCTTCTGAAAATGTTCACCCCACTCTGTACTGTATACAATGGCTGCATGTGCTTCCAGCACCCCAAAATCTCCAGTGCATTCTATGCGGATAAAGTTGGTAAAATAAAAGCCATTCGCTCTCCCGAAGTTGTTTGCTTTGCCAGTGTTTTCTTTGGTTGATGTGTTTGAGGCACGTCCTTGTGTATGCATGAGTGTATGTGTCAGAGTTAATGGACAAGGACGAGGGATAATTTGCAGGTAGCTGGATGGATAAAAAATGCATCGTGCAATGCTGCTGGAAGACTAAGTGCTTGTCTGGTGGTCTCTTTTCAAAGATCCTCCTGAGATAATGGCTGTAATCTTTCCAGGACTGGAGTGATGCATAAGCTTCTCTTCGTGCTCTCCCCATATGTGATCACGATTCAACAGCATACACAACACACTTAGCAAGCTGCACCTAGACCCAATTCCTCTCTCTGCCCCACGTGGTGCTTTATAAAAGCCTACAGGGCAGAGCGGGCACGAAGTGGGAGGTGCCCAGTTGACTGAAATTTACATGCAGAAAGGACAGCACAGAATGTAGATGGAGCCTGCTGCGCGTGAAGCTGAATGACCGCAAGACTGGTGGCTGGCTCCTGTGAGTCACGTTTCCCTGGGACCTGAGGGGTCATGAAGAGGAACAATGGCCTGGAACTAGGAAAGGGAAAATTCAAGCCTGCACAGGAGCCTTTTTCCATCTGAATGCATCTATCTCCATTTGTTAATAATCCCACTTTGGGCTTCCCTATTGCTGGCGATTGAAGCCGGCCAAGTATAGTTTGATGAATCATGTATTCAGTAAATTCCATGAGATTTTTAAAAAAATGATGCAGTGAGTCTTTTTCTTGTTGTTTTTATATTTTTTCAGCCCATGGATCTGGCTGGATAATCTGTAAACAGAATTGACTCTTGCAAAACATTTCAAAAGAGATCTGTGCACCATTTTATGCACAGAAGAGAGGGTGGCCTAGTGAACAGAGTGCAGACCTAGGGGTCAGGAAACTCTGGGTTCTCTTCGTGGCGCTGGCACTGGTTTGCTGGGTGACCTTGGGCAAGTTACTTCTTCTCCCAGGGTCTCAGTTTGCACTATGGGGTCATGATAGTAACCACCTTTGTAAAGCGCTTTCTGGGGATGAAAAGTGCTGTGTTTTTATTTAAGTCACATTATTCTGCTCTCTGTGCAGCTGCATGATCACAGGATGGGCACATGGATGGGCACGTGGATGGGCACGTGGATGGGCACTTGGTCACACTTCTCAATGCTTATTGAAAGGATTTGATCCTGCCATCCTTCCATTCACCCCCCTGCTCCACACACTCACTCTTCAGGCAGCAAAATGGGTGCGATTTCTGCTGCACAGGAATGGGGTGGATTATGGGGAGCCCTCCCAGAGCTCAGCATTCTTTACTACCTGTGCTTGGGGAGGGACAGAGCTGGAGCATGCTCGGCTATAGGGATCTGCTGCTTAAACCCCACAACTTGTGGCCTGGAGTGGAGAATTCCTTCTCTTCACCATCCATCCGAGCATCAAGCCCTGGTCTCAGGTGTGGTGCAGGAACGGGGGCTGGCCCAAAGGAAGGGAAGTCGCTGACAGGACACTGGTGACACGTCCATGGCACTGATGTGGCACGTCCATCAGTAGCCCATGTGAACTGTACTTCAGGAGTGGGATTAGTACGAATTGCCTGCTGGTGTCCTGAGGGTCCCACTCCTGGTTTGATGCTTACCACCCTCATGTAATCCTTGCAGAGAGGCCAAAGACAGATGGGGCAATAGAGACTGAGCTCCGTTCTCACTCATAGAGCGGGGTTCACCCGCACGGTTCACTGTGCTACGGCTGCGCAGAACCACCAGTTAGCTCTACTCGTCAGCACGAAGCATGCTGCCTTCCATGACAAAAGATCCCAAAACACTTGGCCACCCATATAAACACAGCCAGCATTTAGCTGCAGCCACCTCTAAGCTGCAAAGTATGAGTTCCTTTCCAGCCCTGACATCTGTGCATTGTGGAGAACCCGTATTCCAAAACACACCTTCCACCTGAGTGCTTGCCATGGAGCTCACAGAATCCGTCATTAATCAAACATCACTGGCCCAGTATTCCTGCAGAGTAACTCGTAATGGTTGAACCCACAACGGGGAAGTCCACAGCATCATTATCTCATGGCCCGTGGTCTATGTCAATCCAGAGACAAGGGGAACGGATTACACTCCTCGTATTTTCCTATCCCAGCACTAGGTGTCAGTGCAGCACCCCTCTCCTGACATCCTGCTGCGAGGATGCAGGAATTCCCTGCCATTCTCTGTGGCTAATTCCTCCTTTGACATCCTCCTGCTCACTCATGGCACTAAGATGCCATCAGTCTGCAGACAGTTTAATTAAACAGCTTTCCGTTTGCAGTCATTACTACGGTCTGATAATTAAGCAGCACTTAATCAACACACCAAAGCCCTACTTCCCTTGCTCTGAAGTTGTGGTTGATTCCCGAGTGCCAGTAGCAGGTGAGAGGTTGTTTTGCACCTTTCCCATGCTCCTTCTCCATCTTGGGGTGTACGCCAGCTGTGCCTCCCTGGCTTCTGCTCCACAACCTGTGTCCAAATCCGCTGATGTTTCCATCTTGCTCCTTGTTCTCTCAGCTTTCCCTACTGCTGCTTGCTGGCAGGCTTGTGGTTGGAGGTTCCCCACCTGGTTTGGATTTGTCTCCCTAGAGCGTCCCCCCCCCCCCAAGTCTGGCCTCCTGTTTCTGCCCGACCCTCAGTTGCTGCCTGAGTGTTTTCCCTTTGCCAGATGGAGTGGGGCAGGGCTGGGAGGGGTTTTGCCGTGGTCTCAGCCATTGGTCCATGAACAGGCACCCACACCAAGCTGCCAGACTCCAGGGCGCCAACCCAAAGAATGATCATTGCTAGCTATTGTGTTGTTAAGGCAACCCAGGGTCCTCGGCAAAGCACAACTAGTCTCCGCCCCTGCACCATGGCCCTGCCTCCCCACTTGGCATGGCAGTGACAGGGACCTTACCATCTCTCCCAGAGAGGCTGGGCCAGCAGCATGGGGCCTTTTTCCTCTCCTGGTTGCGGAATAGCAGCTGGGCCCCATTTCCTCAGGAGCAGTTGGGGTGGCAGCAAAGTCCTTTCCTCACCAGAGAGGCAGAGGTGGCTGCAGGGGGTCCCAATACTTACACTCTGTACTGCTATCTGCTTTGGTGGGTGGGCTGGGCATGCTACACTCTTTCTCTCCTGCCACACACACAGTCCTGAGCAGTGCCCCCAGAATAGTGGGTCTTAGAGTTAACATCCCACTGAGATGTATGGGGGCAGCTCTCAGAGCAATTGTCTCAGGCTCTCTGCAGACTCAGGCAGATGTTGCTGCATCAGTTATGCTTCAGTCACATTTTCAAGCTTTTCTTTGCAACCACGAGGAATAGAAATTTACTTTTGTAAAACGAAAGCTGAGATTTGGTGTCATCACATGATTGCAGGGGCTGGGGCTGGGGGGCCAGGGACAGTTGTGCTGATGCTGCAATCCAGTTCTGTCTGTAGTTGCTGCTGGAGCAAAAGTTCCCAGATAATATCTATTATAAAACCCCACCTTTCACATGCTAATACATTTTCAAAACAGGCCTCTTTTGGGCTGAGAACCCAGCCTTTTGAGTACCTAGTCATTTGGGATTAGGGCCTTAAATTCGGTTAATAAAGGACTGGGCAGCCGGCAGAGTTCCAGGAGCATTGGCTTGATGTCCTCCTTGCCTGTATTTGCTGGCTAGCAGCCACGCTGCTGCATTCTGTGTGAGCTACAGCCCAGTGCTTAATTTATAATGAAAGAAGTGCCGGGGCTCAAATCATTTTTTTACTTTCATAACTGATGTGGCAACCCTAGAGGCAAATTAAGCACTGGGTTCAGCTGCCTGGAGGTGTGGCATTCATCCTCAGATAGGGGGAGTTGCGGTCCCCAGTGGGGCTGTTTCAGGAGTGAGCGCTATCCTTGCTATGCTTGCTAGTGGGGGTTGGTGGGAGCAGACACTAAGTATGGAGTTAGGCTCCAGGGCTGCAAAGATTGAAGCAGGTGCTTGGAGGCAATAGGATCATTCATGAGTGTAAAGTGAAACCCATGGAAAAGTCTTTGTGGGATCAGGGCCTTAGTTGGTTAAAGGAACTTACAAGCTGTTACTCCTGAGGGAATTCTGCACCAAAAAATTAAAAATTCAGTGCAACCCCCCCTCCCCCCCAAATTCTGCACACAATATTTTAGAATTCTGAAAACTGTATTTGTCAAAATAACACTACACAATCACACCATTTTCAATTATTTTGGTTATTTATTTCAAAATACCTGTCAGCAAGTATGTCTGTAACAATACAGACACACACAAAAATTCCCCCAGGAGTAGAGAGTTAAAGAAACCCCCATGACAACCCAGTTCCTATTTCTCTGCCTCCTCCCACCCAGAGCCCAGCTGGAGGGCCAGACACCCTGCCCCCCAACCCTAGGACCCAGCTGCGCGGTGTCCCCCCAGTCAATACACCCAAACCTCCTAACTCCTGAGAGCCCAGTCACGCCCTCCCGCCCAGACTCCCACACCTCCCCCCCACCCCGAGCCCAGCCACAGGCCCCCCCCAGCCCAGGCACTCACACTCCCTCCCGCCGCAGAGCCTAGCTGTGCCTCCCTCCCAGATATCCACACCCCCTCCCACTCCAGAGCCCAGGGATCCAGAGGAAGAAGCAGCCTGATGGCTGGGTCTGGGCTTGCACGGAGTTTCCTCCTTGCCTCAGGGCGTGCTGAGAACTGCAGTTGCTGGGAATGCTCCAGCTCCCTCCCCCCGGCAGTGTCTTCTATGTGTGAGCCAGGCTCTGCTGGGTCCAGTGGCTCCCAGTGATGGCCAGCAGCATTGCAGCCCATTTCTATGGTTCAGGGGGGAAAGAAAATTCTGCATGCACAACATTAATTTCTGCAAAATTCTGCATTGCACGGTAGCGCAGAGTTTCCCCAGGAGTAAAGCTATGCTGTGCAAAAGCTGGGGAACCTCTAAGATTTGCAAGCCAGTTAGCCCTGGAGGCAGGAGCTTACAACTCTGCTGGGCCATGAACAGAGAAGTCCCTGAGTAAAAGGACTTGGTTAGCTCAGCAGGGTGCACACCTGCATGGCAAGGAATAGGAAGGCAATCAGAATAGCTCAGGCCATTTTTCTTTTCCCTTTTAAAAGCATCTTGCTGCATTGCCTTTGGTTTTTCTTTTCACTTCTCCTTTAAAACAAAAAAATTCTAGAAAATGAATCACAAAGAGCTGTGTTAATACAAGATCAGTGCTGCGCAGTCAATATCCCAAGCATCAGGAAATGCAAACGCTAAGGTTCCATCAGCAACTTAATGAGATCCCCCTTGTACATGTGGAGTGTTTTCTAGTCCTGTTAATTTTAAGCCCAATACCATATATTCCGCTTTATGGCCTCGAATGCATACTGTAAAATACTTGGTGTACATCACAACTGACTGAATGCGACTGTAACCGCAGCTTTTGCTTTATTTACTTTACCTGCATAATTTTATTATTATTTAAGTGCAAACAGCACTTGTGATCAGAGTATTAATGTGATTTTTTTGCATTTAATTCACAGTGGACCAGATTTGCTCCTGGTATAACTACGCTGGAATTATACCCTGGATAAACTGGACCCAGGATGGCTGCAAGCAGCCATGTTGCTAAGTGTGGCAGCCCTGTTGTCTCAGATATAACAGGGCTTTCAGTTCTGTCTGCTTGCTTTTATTTGATCAATAAGAGCCAGCTGTGGCGTGGACCCCTGACACCACCAGCTCATTTTAAAGAGGCTGCCAAGTGTGGTTATAACTTTTGATCACTGTCAGCTCAGGCTGGATTTGAATTGATGACTTGGAGGAGAAACATTCTAAATCTGAGCTCAGTGGACAACTGGGGGGCATATTGCCAGCTGCAAGACGAGCAAATAAGATGGCTGGATGCATAACAGGGGTATCGAAAGTGATGATGCTAATAAATTCACTAGAGAAGGCCTTGAGATGTCTCCTTTGATGTTGGGTACCGTGTTGGCCACTGAGCTTCAGGAGCATTAAAATTGTGATGACTGAATGTATAGTAGGTACTTACTCTTTGAAATATGTTTATTATGGGCTATTGCCTTTTTCTTTCACCGGAGGAGCAAGACCTGATTTTACTGTCTCTAGCAAAAATGAAATGCCACCAGCTGCGGGTATCAGTGAGCAGGCAGGGTGCAGCATCTTTTCTTGGAAGTGTGGACACTGGCGTGTCTCAAGCTGCTGCCAGTGGCAGCCATACATTGTGTGGGCAGGTTGGGAAGGCTACCATCTTGGTTGCTTTTGCAACCATTGTAAACCAACCAGGTTCACCAGGCAGCTTGTTGCTCTAACAGTCTGCAGTGTGACTCTTGCTTTGGGCCTGGGAGGTGATGGGTTCAAATTGTGAGAGAGAGCCTGTCGAGAGCAAAATACCTTCAGGAGAGCTGAGGGCTCGTCTCAGCTTTGCCATGGCCTCATGATGGACTGGGTTCTTGACCATGTTGGTGTGCTGAGTCTACTGACCAATACTGTCTCAGTGTTTCCTTGTGCTCGGCTGTCTGTCTCCATCTGTTGTCTCTTGTCTTATACTTAGATTGGAAGCTGCTGGGGGCCAGGTCTGTCTTTTTGTTCTACAACAACTAGCACAAGGTGGGCCTGCTCTGTGACTGGTGCTATGGTAATACAAGTAATAACAAGTAGTTCTGGTATTACTAATTAATTAATTCATTAATTGTGTTATTGCCTTGGGATCCAGTCATAGATCAGTGTCCAATTGTATTGTACACACACACAACAAAAAGAGCTGCCTCCAAAACCTAGAGCTAGAGTGCAAGACAGGAAACAAGAGGTGAGTACAGCAAACACGGGAAAACAAGGAAATAATACTGCTCCTGTTACTCCTATTGACTTGTACCTTATGGCATGGGTAGTGCCACTAACTGTGTGAAGGGGAAAGTACTACTTATTGTGAGTAGAGGGGTCAGGATCTGGCCCCCTGACATTCAGCTGAATTCTCTGTAAAATGGAGATATTGTCACCTGGCTCATGCAGGGAGAGTGAGACTTAATTCACTGAGGTTTGTAAGTGCTTGGATATCCTTGGAGGGCTGTTACTGAAATCCAAAGGTAACAAAGCCTGTGATATTGATGTAAAATAAAGTCACCAATGGTTTGTATCCACCACAGTGTGTAATTGCATTATGACATGTTAATGAACACAATTGCAAGTTGCAGAATAGCCAAGGAACAAATGGGATAAACAGGACTAGCAATAAGCTCTTGTTCCTTGCTTATGCAATAGTTTACAATTGCTTGTGCTAGCTGGCATGTGTTTTCAAACATGATTCCAAACTGTAGTGTAGATGAGCCTTAGAGGGGAGATGGGTCAGAGGAAAGGATTTTCTACCAACATCTCTTCTTGTTTTCCCACCCACCTCAGGTGTATGCAAATGACATGATCTGCATACATCTAGTGATGTCAGAAACCCCACTTTGTTGTGAGTCAAACCTGGGTCTGATATCATGAAAAGAGACCCAGCTGACCTATCAGAAAATGGCTTTTGACAACCAGTCAGGAATAATGAAGGTTTACGAGTGCATCAGGGAAGTGCACCAGGACCTGGAGAGGAAGCTGCCCCGTGAGGGTAAAACTCAGGGCACAGAACTGAGATTGAAGAAAGGTCAGACCCGGCTTGAAATCAGAAAAGGGCTTTTTCACCAATGGCCTCATTCACAGGGTGCAGGTGATCTGCGATAGCAAGGGAATAGTTGGGGACGAGTTACATACTGGAATAGACACAGACTTGGCTATCCCTAACATTTCTGGGTAGACATGGCAGGAAGCCAGAGGTGGGATGGGTGGCCCAATCAGTCTATGTACTTTGCCGTACAGACTGTGATGAGAACACACATCTAGCATTTTTAAAACTAGGTCATGATTAAAATAGCTGCTGTTTGTGGGGGTATATGCCATACAGGACTCGGAGCCTGAAGAGATGCACTAAGCTATCCTTGCCATATTCCGCTCATTCACTCTTCTGGGCTGAGGGCTTTTTTCTGGGTGTGTTGTTGGTGGGCTCTGTTAACATGATTTTTGTCATTACCCTGAGCTGTCATGCTGAAGGGCAGGCGAGCAGACAGGGTGCTGGAGGTGGGCCATTTTCATGACAGTTTTGCAAGGCTGCCCTAGCAAATCTTATTCTGTGCTGCAATGAGCTCCTTGTCTAGATCAATATACTTGGGCTACTAGATGGATTGGAACATGAACGCTGGAGCTGCTAGCGCAGGTGGGGAAACAGAGTGCGTTTCCTCAGGAAAACTGGCAGAAAATCGTTTCTCTTTGTCACTGGAATGTCAACATTTTTGAAACCAGACCTAGTCTATGCCCTTTGCCCTGCAATGCCTGCCCACCCTCCTGCCTCTTGGCACCTGCATGACATTTGGGAAGGTGAACAGGAAAGCATTGTTACTTCAGCATTCAACCAAATTTCAGTAATTTGGTGACGTCTCGCCCAATTTCTCCTGAATTCGGCACAGACACTTCAGCAAGGTCTCCCAGACACTCGCAGGGGGGTTGGCTTCTGCAGAGTCCCTGCCCCTAGCCTTACAGGATGATTCAATGAGGCTGTACTCCATGCTAATGCCGGGTTCATGGAATAGGGCATCAGTTTCCCGAGGGCCCTTTTCCCACAGGATTGGGATTTGAGCTCATTAGCTGTGGCAGTGTCTTGAGCAGCCTGCAGGGATCATCCCAGTGCTGCTCAGGAGAGTTGTGATGAACCTCTCTATAGCTCAGAATGCTGCATACAGGAGCAGCAGCACCTTCTTCCGAACACGGTGGTCCTTTCTCAGTTTGGAATTTGTCCTGGCTCAGGCAGCAAACCCACTGAAAGCAATGGGAGTAAAAACTAGTCCTTTAGTAAACATGTTCCCTGATGGCTAGAGATCAAACAATAGGTTAATGGGATTTATTGTAACTAGAGCTAGTCAAGAAACCTTGGCTCCAAAAAGAGTTTGCTGAAAAGGATTTTTTTCTTGGTTTGCATTTTTCAGGTTTTCGATGAACCCCCCACCCCGCCCGCTCCAAACTGGACATTATTTAGTTGTCAGATTTGGGCTTTTTGACCGAAATGGGAGAAATGTCAAATTAACTGGCCACAGGAAATGTCCATTTTGCTGAAAAAGCCATTGAAAAAAGATATAGAAAATTTTCAGCCAGCTGTAATTGTAACTCGCAGCCCGTATCCCTCTTGCAAGGCCTGTCAGTTTAACCTCGGCGAGTGTAATAACTTACCCATCATGGATCCTAGGCCCGGAAAGGAGCTGAGGTTAAGCTGACTTCCTAAGCAACTGGTTTGGTCTCTGCAGAAGAACTCCATCCACTCTTGGCAGGCAGCAGCCTTGTTGTCGGAAGCCTTATGTCCTTGCAGGACTGTGAGATGGCATTATCATCTGAAATATTTGAATGCTGTTTCTCATAAACTCACGTCTGCTTACGAAGGTAGCTTGTTGCCAGGGCTTGCAATCCTCGTGTTATTGTGTTAGACACGCATGCGGGTTTTTCAGGAGCTTCCCTGTTTATTTTGAACCCTTCTTAGTTTTATCTCACTGGTTTATTTGTGATTTCTTTATGTTTTATTGGTTCACTGACTTTCCTGGCCATTGTTTTAGTAGAGAATTGTGTGCTCTCAGTGAAAGGTGCTGGGTTCTTAGCCCTGGCGATTGTACTCCTCTCTCTGGCCACAGAACAATGGGCAAACATCCTTACATTGCCTTGCCAATGCTCCTCAACACTGACCTGGGCACACCACGGCTAGGGTTGAAAATGTTCCGGGCCTCCTTTCAGACGGCGCTGAAAAGAATTCCGATTAGTTCCCATACTGTATCAGTAGCGAATTTGCTTTTTTGGGAGGCAAATACTTGCTCACTAGGGCCCTGATTCAGCAAAGCATGTCAGCATGCGCTTAACTTCAACTGGGTTATCTCTAAAGTGTGTATGTGGGTTGGGGGCAAAGGTGACTTTAAGCCACCATTACACCCCTCAGATCCTGGAGATAGCTTAGGGTTGGGTTGGCTGCAATATTAACTATACACAGGTATGAGGAGGCAGTGTTTCCCGAGTGGTTAGAGGTGCAAACTTGAATTCAAGACTCCTGGATTCTGTTCCCACTCCTGTCACCAATTTACTGTCTGACCTCTGATCATTTACCCACCTCTCTATATCGTAGTTTACCCATGGGTAAAATATGAATAATACTGGTTAATATTTTAGTGTTTGTCTTAAAATAATTAAAATTTCTACAGAGTTATAGGATCCTGAGATGAAAGAGATAAAGTATTGTTATAATTTCAGCAGTATAAATGCTCAGAAGTTATTAAGATCGTCCTATGGGGCAACATTTCCTATGAAAATAATGATCTGCTGTTCAACCCAGGCCAGGGTAGAAATAGACTAGGTCTTGTCTCAGGAATATGCAGAAACGCTTAGCAGTGCCCCAGTCAGGAGAGATGTTCTCTGCTCTGTCCTGACTACGAGGGGTTAATCGATAGTGTGTGCTGTTATGAAGCAGCTTGCATAATACAGTTAGCTCCTGTACTGACATATATAATAATAGTAATCGTGGACCTGTGATCAGGGCACCTTCCTTTCAGTCAAACACTGCGATTGCTGGTACCAGCCACAGGTTATAAACTCATTTTGGCAGAAGGCCATAAAACTCCTTCTCGCAGTGAGACATGGAGGCGTCTGGTGTCAGGCTGACACAAACCATTTGACGGGGGAAAGTTCCTTTCCCTGTGGGATTGTATAGGGCTGATCTCTTTAGTGGTATTAGGGGTACACACAGGGGCTGATAACAGGCATTAATATTTATTGCTGTGGGGTTATTGGGCCTGCTGCTCACCCAAACTCCTTAGCCTGCTTTGGTTATTATCTGCTGAGTGCAACAGGTTTATCAGCAAGTTCAAGCATGTTTGGACTGCAAGGTCTTTTCTGGTGTCTGGAATGTGAAGTTACTGCAATCCGCCTTTAGCATCATGCTCATCGCTCAAGGTACCGTTAGGCAGAATCCATCTCTCTGTCCTACCCCTCTGCTTTGGTTTATTGGCTGTTCATGAGGCCCCAGTCCTCTCCCTCGCTCTGCTGGGGCAATGTTTCCACTGTGCAGGGATGGGAGGGGGGCAGGATAGCAGGAGTTCAAGGGGCCTCATGGTACAACCGCGTACAGTAGCTTTCTAGGAGTGGGCTGGGAATGGGCTAGGAGATCCAGTACTGCAGGAATTCTCTGGTACTAGCCAAGATTTGGCTTGCAGCATATTGGCCACTATGTTCATTTCTCACTGTGTTCATTAGCTTCTCAGTGAAGACCAGGCAGCAAAACACTGTGCTATGGTGGAGCAGAGCATGTGCCCCCTCATGTATCTAATCTTTGTAACAAGCACCCAGAAACCATGGTGATGGGCACAAACATAAACACCTGCAATAATGTAGGTATACAGTACATGGAATCTAAAGCCAAACAGGCAGTGATGTAGGATAGACTGTGACAACCTTTTACATTTAATAGGACTCTTCAAATGCCTGATCCAACAGCCTCACTGAGAGTGATGGGAGATTTACCTGAGTTAAGAGTTGCTGGATCTTTGCCAGAAGCTGGGAGTGGATTGCAGGGGATGGATCACTTGATGATTACTTGTTCTATTCATTCCTTCTGGGGCACCTGGCATGGGCACTGTTGGAAGACTGGATACTGGGCTACATGGACCTTTGGTCTGAGCCAATATGGCCATTCTTATGATCAACCCCCCAGGGCCATCTGTGATTTTTTGGCTCCTGATGGTTTATTACCACAGATTTCCAGCAGGCACATTCACCCTGTTACTATTGTACAAACCACACAATCAAACAGGATAATAACTGCTATTTATGTGGCTTGTTCTAATCATTGGACAAATGGAAACGAGGCAACAACGTTGTTAGATTTTGTGATAACGTTTTATTTTATTTATTTTATTTTATTTTCTCCAGGGTCACTAGCACACACAACCAAAACCAAGCCAGTTTGGACAGAGACAAGGTGTTTGATACATAAAAAAACAAGGTCAAACCAGTTTCTGATGAAGTTTCCTGTCTGAGGAAGGCTGCACATGCCTGCAACAGGACAACTGGAAAGTGTCTTCCTTCTTATTGTCACAGGAGACAATATTGTTGTAAGTCTCCATCTGTGACGGGGTTAGGACTCACCAATGCAGCGCCTCCTGCTGTTCACTCTGGGAATTAGCTCAGTTCATGCTGAGCACCCTCTGCTTGTGGTGTCCTGTCTGTCTCTCACCCTTGATTGGCTTCTTGACCCATGTTGCTCCCAGCTGGCGGCATCCTCTTCAGGACACTGTCCTCTGGCAGTGCACCCAAGTCCATGCTTGCCCCCTTCTGGGGGTGGGTGGGTTAACAGCAGTCTTTTCTCTTCACCCCAGCCGCAGTGGCCAACCACATCCCCAAGTCTAACCCCTTCTATCAGGGGTTGGGTGCAGTCTGCTATGGCCACTCCTGACGGCCAGGTGTAGTTCAAGGGGGGGTCCCAGCTCAGAGACCCTCTGGGGGCAGCCTCCCTGCCCTCCTTCGCTCCCCTTGTTTGCCTCTCCTCCCTGGGCTGCTTCCCCTTCGACCCCTTGCACCTTGTGGGCCCTTCTATCAGAGCCTGCAGCCTGGCAGGTATTGGGCTGGAGCTCTCCTCAGCTCCCCGCTGTGCTGGTCTCCTCCACTCAGGAGACAGACCTTCTCCCTTGAAGGTCTGGGAGAGACTGCCTGCTTCCTTCCTGGGCAGCCTTTATATAAGGCCTTGCCTAGCCCTGATTGGCTGGCTGTAATGCTGGCCCTGATTGGCTCTCTAGCAGGCCCTTCCTGTCTGGCTGCTGCAGCCCAATCTGGCATGGGGGTGGGGCATTGCCCCACCACACCATCCCAAGGTGAGTGTGCTGTTGGGGAGGTCTAGAAAAGCTTGTGAATGAGGTATCTCCTCATCAGAGTGTTGCTGCTTTTTTGAGAAGATCTCTGGTTCTCAAAGTATGCAAGGTGAACACTTCCAGATGGAGTCACTAATCCTGTGGGAACAGGTTGAGCATGTCAAGAAATGATACAGCTCCATGCAGAAAGAGTGATGTTTGGATAATTACATTAGGTAATTAATTGGATAATAACACAATAACAGAAAGTACAGGACAAGCTGCTGTCATTTCCAGTGCACATCCATTATGCGTGGGATAATTACAGAGGTCTGTGAGAGATGCTCCAGTTAAGGTATGAGAAACTGGTTTTCGGATGTTGATAATTTTGCCAGGCTTAATTCCTCCAGGGGCCACACCAAAGAGCATTTGTTGGTAGTTGTTTTTCCAGTTGTGTCAAACAATTTAGTTTGGCTCCTTTTTGACTTGAAAGGGAAGATGTCTGTCCTATGGGCTTTGGAAAAGATGTGACTTGGGAAGGTTGGATGGAATGCTAGTGTTTGTCTGAGGCCTGCTCTCAGAGACCCCAACACAAACCTCCTGAGCCTGGTGCTAGGTGGAAAACATTGCAGCTGACCCAAGTCCTTCTTGTCCTGCTCTTTCTCTCATGCCCTTCTCTGTAGTGTCTAGGTGCCCACACAGATAAAAGACCCACCCAAATTCTATGCTGGAAGGGGCCCAAAATATCTGCCACTCACTTGGAATAGCCAGCCCCCAATGTGATCCCTGAGGTGATTGCTTTGCAGTGATAGTGACTATGAAATGCTAAGGGAGATTAGAGAGGCTATCAAAATAAAGAACTCAATAATAGTGCGGGATTTCAATTATCCCCATATTGACTGGGTACATGTCACCTCAGAACGAAATGCAGAGACAAAATTTCTTGATACTTTAAATGACTTCTTCTTGGAGCAGCTGGTACAGGAACCCACAAGGGGAGAGGCAATTCTTGATCTAGTCCTGAGTGGAGCACAGGATCTGGTCCAAGAGGTAGTTATTACAGGACCGCTTGGAAATAGTGACCATAATATAATAACATTTAACATTCCTGTGGTGGGAAGAACACCTCAACAGCCCAACACTGTGGCATTTACTTTCAGAAAGGGGAACTATGCAAAAATGAGGAGGTTATTTAAACAGAAATTAAAAGGACAGTGACTAGAGTGAAATCCCTACAAGCTGCATGGACACTTTTCAAAGACACCATAATAGAGTCCCAACTTAAATGTATACCCCAAATTAAAAAAACACAGTAAAAGAACTAAAAAAGAGCCACCGTGGCTTAAAAACCATGTAAAAGAAGCAGTGAGAGATAAAAAGGCATCTTCTAAAAAGTGGAAGTCAAATCCTAGTGAGGTAAATAGAAAGGAGCATAAACACTGCCAAATTAAGTGTAAAAATGTAATAAGAAAAGCCAAAAAGGAGTTTGAAGAACAGCTAGCCAAAAACTCAAAAGGTAATAACAAAATGTTTTTTAAGTCCATCAGAAGCAGAAAGCCTGCTAAACAACCAGTGGGGCCCCTGGACGATCGAGATACAAAAGGAGCACTTAAAGACGACAAAGTCATTGCGGTGAATTTAAATGAATTCTTTGCTTTAGTCTTCACGGCTGAGGATGTTAGGGAGATTCCCAAAACTGAGCCGTCCTTTGTAGGTGACAAATCTGAGGAATTGTCACAGATTGAAGTGTCATTAGAGGAGGTTTTGGAATTAATTGATAAATTTAACATATCAAGTCACCGGGACCAGACGGTATTCACCCAAGAGTTCTGAAAGAACTCAAATGTGAAATTGAGGAACTATTAACTATGATTTGTAAACCAACCTTTAAATCAGCTTCCGTACCCAAGACTGGAAGATAGCTAATGTAACGCCAATATTTAAAAAGGGCTCGAGAGGTGATCCCGGCAATTACAGACCGGTAAGTCTAATGTCAGTACCATGCAAATTAGTTGAAACAATAGTAAAGAATAAAATTGTCAGACACATAGAAGAACATAAATTGTTGGGCAAAAGTCAACATGGTTTCTGTAAAGTGAGATCATGTCTTATTAATATATTAGAGTTCTTTGAGGAGGACTTAGTGTACTTAGATTTCCAAAAAGCCTTTGACAAGGTCCCTCACCAAAGGCTCTTACGTACATTAAGTTGTCCTGGGATAAGAGGGAAGATCCTTTCATGGATTGAGAACTGGTTAAAAGACAGGGAACAAAGGGTAGGAATAAATGGTAAATTTTCAGAATGGAGAGGGGTAACTAGTGGTGTTCCCCAAGGGTCAGTCCTAGGACCAATCCTATTCAACTTATTCATAAATGATCTGGAGAAAGGGGTAAACAGTGATGTGGCAAAGTTTGCAGATGATACTAAACTGCTCAAGATAGTTAAGTCCAAAGCAGACTGTGAAGAACTTCAAAAAGATGTCACAAAACTAAGTGATTGGGCAACAAAATGGCAAATGAAATTTAATGTGGATAAATGTAACGTAATGCACATTGGAAAAAATAATCCCAACTTTAGATACAATATGATGGGGGCTAATTTAGCTACAACTAATCAGGAAAGAGATCTTGGAGTCATCATGGATAGTTCTCTGAAGATGTCCACGCAGTGCGCAGCGGCAGTCAAAAAAGCGAAGAGGATGTTAGGAATCATTAAAAAAGGGATAGAGAATAAGACGGAGAATATCTTATTGCCTTTATATAAATCCATGGTATGCCCACATCTTGAATACTGTATGCAGATGTGGTCTCCTCATCTCAAAAAAGATACACTGGCATTAGAAAAGGTTCAGAGAAGGGCAACTAACATGATTAGGGATTTGGAACGGGTCCCATATGAGGAGAGATTAAAGAGACTAGGACTTTTCAGCTTGGAAAAGAGGAAACTAAGGGGGGGATATGATAGAGGTATATAAAATCATGAGTGATGTGGAGAAAGTGAATAAGGAAAAGTTATTTACTTGTTCCCATAATATAAGAACTAGGGGCCACCAAATGAAATTAATGGGTAGCAGGTTTAAAACAAATAAAAGGAAGTTCTTCTTCACACAGCACACAGTCAATCTGTGGTACTCCTTGCCTGAGGAGGTTGTGAAGGCTAGGACCATAACAGGGTTTAAAAGAGAACTAGATAAATTCATGGAGGTTAAGTCCCTTAATGGCTATTAGCCAGGATGGGTAAGGAATGGTGTCCCTAGCCTCTGTTTGTCAGAGAGTGGAGATGGATGGCAGGAGAGAGATCACTTGATCATCACTTGTTAGGTTTACTCCCTTTGGGGCACCTGGCAGTGGCCACTGTCGGCAGACAGGACACTGGGCTGGATGGACCTTTGGTCTGACCCAGTATGGCCATTCTTATGTTCTTAACTGGCAGTTGCTTGGCTGTTCTGTTGCTCTTCAGGGAACGAATGCACAAGGAGATGGGTCTCACAGTCAGCGGTCCCTGGATGGGTGAGGGAGCAGCATTCCTGAGCAGGCAATGGCTGCAAGGCAGGTGGTCTGCTGTCCCTTGGTCAGGCAAAATGGTCACCAGTTGTGGAGGTGGGGGGACGAGGGAGCCTTCTACTGGGAATGCCCAGTCACCAAAGGTTTCGGCCAGGGGCTGTTGCCTGCAGTGTTCCCTTGGCTGCAGCAGGGAGAGACAGATGGAAAGGTGGTATCTGAGACAGCCTGGGTCTAGCCCATGAAAGGTCAGCGCTGTGAATTGCACAGGGAGCCAATGGGGAGGCAGGCTGTCCTTGGGCCCTCCCACTCCTGACCAGTGAACTAGCTACGGTTTCCGTGTCACCATTTTGGTCAAACCCAAGTAGAATGTGTTGCAATAGTTTGGCTGAGTCGCTGGCGCTGAGAAGCATCCATCCTGAGGAATAATTCAAGGCAGCTGGGTTTCCCTGGGACTGACGAGACTGTTGTTATTATGCTTGATTTTCTCTGTGGCCCAGGAGATAGCTGGGTCATTGGCTGGACAGAGGAAGTATGGGTTGGTCAAAGGGTCCACTGAGAGCAGTTCTGCTGGCTGGGATCTAGCAGAGCCTGTGGCAGAGAAGGAGACAGGCCTCTTGGCCTCAGTCAGAGCTATGCCAGAGGAATCTGTGAGCTGCTGTACCCTAGTCGGTCAGGCTCAGGTTGAGTGTCCTGCCACTGGTGCTCAAGTTGTCTGTGCTTACACTTCATCAGACAGTCTAGATGCCCTGTGGTAGTGATGTGGAGAAGGAGGTTATCAGGGGCCCAGTACACCAGTTACGGGGGGTGGGGGTGGGTGGAGAGAGGAAAATCACTCAGTTCTCATAGAAACAACCTACCGACTGGGTAGATGCTCAGCAGGCTGGTGATGTCAATGGGGGGAGAATACTAGCTTAGGTACTCAGAGGGGTATCACTGTCTATGGCGCATGCAGATTCAGCACAGACTGGAGAACGGCAGTGACAGGCAGCCCCCACGGGGTGGCTCCAAAGGCCTCCCTGCCAGAGCATCTCTGATTCGTTGTCCAGCCCCAGGTGGTGGCAAACAGCCAACCAAAAGGCTTGATTTTGCTAGAGGGTGGGAGCTTCTCACATCATTGCAAGGCTGGCCCAGCCCCAGTCCAGTCACTCACAAAGATGTCACTAGAGTCAGTGACACTGAAGTTGTGACTATGAAAATTGCTGTTTCACTGAATGTCTCAGTGTAAATGTGGACTCCACCATGGCAGGGCAGTGTCACGTCTGTCAGCCCAGGGACAATGGCAGGTTGTTAGAATTTAGTGCCTGCACAATAGGTATGCTAAAGAGGTTGCCTGAGCAGGGAAATTAGTTCTTCCCAACTTCCCTCAACATGGGTCTGGGGTGGAGAATGGAAAGTTACCAGCAGCAAAACAAAGAGGCCAAGATTGTGATGCTAACCTTTAAAAAGGACTCATGGGGGAAGACTCAGAGAGACACACAGGAAGTTTTGGGCAGAAGAGGGGAAGGGGATGGACTGGCAAAAGTCAGAGAAGGCTGGGGGAGAAGGCTCCATGTTTGAAGCCATGTACTGCAGCCAAGATGCCTGATTCTAGACAACTCTGGTGCCAGCTAGGGTTGCTAACTCTGACTGATGCTATTCTGGGAGATTTTTTTTCCAACATGAGGTAATGTCATTTTCTTAAAATATCCTATTAAAATCTCCTGGATTGCTTTCAAAAGTCACTGGAAGATCAATGCTGATTCCGGGAGACTCCGGGCCAATCCTGGAGGGTTGGCAACCCTAGTCCCAGCCCAAAGAATGCTTGGGAGTAGTGAGGAAACTGAGGCAGGGAACTGTGAGTAGGGTTTACTATCATATGGATCTGTGTATTCCTTGTGCTTTTCAGGAAAGAGCGATAATGTAGTAGAATCCTGTGCAAAGTGTCTTTGCGCTTCATGAATTACACTATTCATGTGCCCGTTGACAAAATAACCTATGGGTCCAGCCCATCGCACAGACAGAGCTCTGGGAGAGGCTCCATTTATGTTCTGGGGGAAGTCTGAGGGGTCAGCACTGACTCCAGGCAGTGGGTAGCGTGATCTATCCCTCAGCAGGGAGTGCCAGAAACAAGGTCTGTAGCCTGCGAGGGTGGCAGTGTCTAGACTCCGTTCACATCCTGGGGACTAAAAACACCCAGGGACTCAGCAGCGGGATCCTCTCAGAACAGCCTAGTGAGTGGCCAAGAGGGGGTGCCTGACTGGAGATGTGACATGTGGACACTAGTGTTAGGTTAGTTTCCAAGGGCTCTGGCTGACATGTCAGGGCTGTGCTGGTTTCTGGGGCCCAGACTTGTCAGCGTTCATTTCCAGAGGCAAACCACTCCCAACATTTTATTGCGTGCTGGGTAGATGTGGGAAATGTTACAGACAGGAAAGTGTCCACATTTCCCCAGACTTGGGACCCTTAGCCCAGGCTAAACGAAGGGCGTTGCTGCCTGTAAAAATATCATTGCAGGAGAAGGGCCTCCAGGCAGAATTTTTATTCCCTGCCAAATAATGGGTCAAACCTGTAAAGAGAGTTTATTTGTGCTGGGATCATGAATCAGCAGGAAAAATTGTGAATGGGTTTGCCAAATGGGAGGACAACCGGAGGCAGTCTCGAGCACCAAATCATCGTTGCCCCGAGCGAGTGGTACTTCGCCAACACCATAGGGACAGCCCTGCTTACTTTGTCAGTACATTTAGTCCTGGGGCATTGGGTACTTACCATGGGCACATAATATCATGCTCAGACTCATACCAAAGGCATTGCAAAGCCACAACTACCATCTCAACAGAGACATTTATTCAACTGAACTCTGACAATATTGCTTGTGAAGTGTTTGCCATTTTCACTAATACCTAATTTCATCTAGTTACATGTTGTTCTTGTGCTGTTACTTGTTCTCCAAGAAGCGTCTTCCCGGAGGGTGAGAGGAAATGCATCGCACGTGTGAAAAACATACAAATTTGTGATAGCTCCATTACCATTTTTGTGGGGGCCTTTCTGAGCACTAGCTACAAATGGCTAAACGTTTGGGCATTAAATGTTTCTCAGTGAAAGAAATATGTTAACTTGAAAAGTCGATGCTTCCTCATTGGCACAGTTAGACGATCTCCCAGTTAGACTATCTGTGGGACACCACACACAGGCCTGAATAAATACATGGAGGACATGTCAGGTAATATGCATTTGATCTTCTAAATGAGCAACATGTAAAAACAATGGGCCAGACTCTGTTCCCAATGACATCCATGTGACTCGCTGCAGAACTTAGTTAATCAATATAATATTCCAGGATTGTCACCTCTTTGTGCATCACTCTGAAGCCTAGACTGTTGGTTGAGTCAGGGTGAAGTGGTGGAGACAGCTGCAAGCATGGTTGAGAGCTCTTTTTGTTCAGAATAGCCCCAGGTTCAATCACCACTGGGATTCACAGTCTGTTCCCATTTAATTTTTAAGTTCTCAGCTATGTTGACTTTACAAGTTACACCCATACAGTGTACAGCTGCAGTAAGACATGTATCTATGCCATGCAAAGTGTCACCATTGTGATATCAGAGGTTACTTGACCAATCATTACCTTACTCTACAGCTAATTTGCATGCAATAATTTCATGGTTGTATGAGGGAAACTGAACAGATGGTGGATGCGATAGCGTGGGCTTTCAGCTGCTAGGTACTTATTAAAAGGGATGATTTACCAGCAGTTACCCCTTTCCCCTTCCTGGCGTTGCTTCCACAGTCACACTGTAGGCGTGACGTGCCTAGCCACGAGGTCACAGACCTGCTTTTGAGCAGTATTTGCAAGATAGTGAGTGCGTACAGTTCTTCTGATCCTGATGTTCCCTGGTTTGACGGAGATAGGGAGAGGTCTGTTTGGGGGCCACTCCAGCTAGTGGATAGAGAGGAGCTGAGGGGCGCTCAGATGGAGTTATGTATGTCCCTTAATTGCCAACTACTGTAGAAGAATGGTGCCATGGCTGTGAATCCTCCAGCAGGGCCCTATGGAGGCTCCATCAGGAAAGAGAACATGAAGGTAGATGTGGTTTATACTCTAAAATGCTGTGATCATTCTGTAGACATGATCTGCCTGGATCCAGAGCCAACCTTCTGCATCCACAAAGCCACAGCCCTCTGTAATTTAATGGACCCCTGAAAAACCCAGCTAGTCTCAGCTTTCGCTTTCTCCTTGGAAGGAAGGTTTAAATCCTTGTCCTGGTGCCAACAGACTTGAAACAGAAAGCTGGTAACAGGATTGAAAGTCTGAGCCTATGAATTCTCCTCAATGTTGCTAACACTCCCTGTACAGTAAGCGAGGGCTGGCCTCCAGGACCTGTAAAAAGATCCCACTGTTTTGGGGAAGAATCATAGAATCATAGAATATCAGGGTTGGAAGGGACCTCAGGAGGTCATTTGTCCAACCCCCTGCTCAAAGCAGGACCAATCCCCAATTAAATCATCCCAGCCAGGGCTTTGTCAAGAGGGGCAGGCCATTGGCAGGTCTGCAGTGCAGTGAAACGAGGTTTCTGCTCATGGTGCTAAGCTAGTTTGCTGCCTGGGTGTTCCTTGTGAGAACTATGTACCTCAAGTTTGCAAAGAGCCATGTAGCCATATGAATGCCAATTGCGCCAGAAAGCACTAAAGGTATGGCTACACTGCGGTTAGACCCCCATGGCTGGCTCCCGCCAGCTGACTCGGGCTCACCTGGCTCTGACTAAAGGGCTGTTTAATTACAGTATAGACGTTCTGGCTTGGGAGGCAGCCCAAACTCTTGGACCTTCCTGACCGCAGGGTCCTAAAGCCTGGGCTCCAGCCCGAGCCTGAATGTCTACAATGCAATTTAACAACCCCATGAGCCTGAGCCCTGCCAGCCCATGCCAGCTGGCAAGGGCCAGCCATTGGAGTCTAATTGCAGTGGAGCCCTGCCCTTAGAGACCAGACTCCAAGGTAGGTGGAAGCTGTCCATACCATGGAAGCTTTATAAGCCTCCAGAAACCATGTGTGTGTGGACAGTGGCTCCTGGACCCCTCCCCATCCTTTCATGTGAAAATCAGTTACATTCTGGGGGGACCCTGAAGGATTCTCACACTGGGCATTCCTCAGGCTGTCTTAGTGTTGTGATCAGAATGGGCAGGAGTCGATTACTTTTGGAGATAGTGGACTAAAAAATAGCTTTGCAGGGCTGGACCATATTTGCTTCAGTGTGCTAAGGATCAAAAAGTCACTAAAATAATAATTCTAAAAAAGACCAGCTTTCTCCAGTGTTCTGGTATCCAGGAGCATGTGAGGGATGGCTCTGTGCATTGCCCCTCTGCTGACTGTGCGGAGAGGAGCTGTAGAATAGGGGCTGGGACTATGAGATCAGTCTAGAGAAGGAAGCAGAAACAGCATGTGCCTCTGTCACTATACACTGATCTCCATCTTCTGCCAGTGTTGAGGTTACTTCACTGGGCAATATGGCAATGAGTCAATCAATGCCTGGAAGGAGTTCTGTTCATCAACTAATCGTGCTGAGAGCTTTTATTTTTGTGGCAGGGCAGACTTATGTTGCCATCAGTAATAATAATTTATATTTATGCCGTGCCTTTCATCTCTGCAGTTCCCAAAGCCCTTTAGAACCTGGAATGTGGGGAACCTCTTGACCAATAATGGTGTGGAATAGAATAGAATATCAGGGTTGGAAGGGACCTCAGGAGGTCATCTAGTCCAACTCCCTGCTCAAAGCAGGACTAATCCACAATTTTTGCCCCAGATCCCAAAATGGCCCCCTCAAGGATTGAACTCACAGCCCTGAGTTTAGCAGGCCAATGCTCAAACCACTGAGCTGTCCCTCCCCCTTTTTCATAAATAAACAATATAGCAGCTGTGATCACCAGGAAGTGAAGACAAAAACTGGCTGCCCCCTCCAGCCACTAGCCAAGCAGCAAGACAGAGAATACAAGACTGCTTCTTCCTCTGGTGTCTTGCAGCCATGATTACCACCCTTCCAACCAGCCATGACAGTTCTAAGCTGCTGTATTTGGCTGATGCACAGACCAGCTCTTAGGTTTTCATGCCAGCACCTTCTATTATTATTAATTGCTATTTGTATTGTGGTAGTGCCTACGGGCCCCTCTCAGGAGCAGGGCCCCATTCTGCTGTCGGTGAGAAAAGTGAAGCAACTGTTCACAGTGCTGCAAGCTCCTTAGACAGCATAACAAGGCATTGCCCAGTGTTTGGCAGTAATGCCAGGAAATACAGTGAACCTGAACAGCCTTCTGGCGCTGGCTGGTACTGACACACCTGCACTTGGGAGCCTCTCCAGATTTCACTTCAGATGCTAATTGTGTCTGTGGTTCAGCCAAGCTTTGTGTTAACTCTTCGTGTGGAGTTTTTATGCGTACGCATTCGCTGGTACCAGACCTGCCCTGCTCCGCTTAGCTGAACTGGCTCCTCAAAGAAGCGAGCAGGTAGGATGCAGAATGCTCTGTGACCTCCAAAGAGCTTTTCAGGGGCATGAGGTGGCCTGGTGCATGAGGAGAGGGTGCACGCTGGAGAAGAGTAGTGAGGAGACACATAGTGGATAGATAGATAGATGGGTCTGTATGGGATGGATGGATGGATAGATAGAACACTTTTGAGGAAGAGGAGAACCCATTGTCTGGTCCCTCATCATGCGGAAGAGACTTCATTTCCCTTGGTGTTTCTCTGCATCTCAAAGCATAAAGTATAGCATACTGTACATATTGACTCTAAACTCTCTTTGATCAGGGACCATTTCTGTGCTATATGTTTGTACAGTGTATAGCAAAATGGGACCCTGGTCTCTAGTCCCTACAGTAAATAATAATATATTTTTATTGATAAATTATGTACAGTGTGGAGTTTGGCAAAAGTTCCTTTTTTTCTAATATTTTTTGAGTCCCCATGAGCTGTAAAATAATGTAACAACGAATCCACTGAAATTCCCAGAAATGAGGGAAAAAAAAGAGCAAAACTAATGGCAAATACACACAGTGGCTTTCTCCCCACCATCTGCAAAGGGTAACTGATAAACTTTTGGAATTCTCTGCTGCAGGAATTACGAGAAAAAACACAGTGATGTGGCTTCCAGCATTATCTTGGAGCATAACAGGGAACAGATTATTGGCCTATGTTTTGGGAAGGGGACTGGATCTCCCTCTCTGCAGGGTAACCTGTGAGGAATGCCCCTCTTAGGCTGGTTAATGCCGTGTGCTTAGGGCCCCTATTTATATTAGGCTGAACAGATCACTATGAGGATGAATTCCTTGCCCTAAAGAGCTCACAGTCTAAATGGATACATATATGGGCTTTATCTGCAGCAAGGCAGATTCAGTTTAGCTATTAGGAAAAGCTTTCTAATTCTAAGGGTAGTTAAGCTCTGGAACAGGCTTCCAAGGGAGGTTGTGGAATCCCCATCACTGGAGGTTTTAAAGAACAGGTTGGATAAATAACTGTCAGGGATGGTCAAGCCTTACTTGGTCCTGACTCAGTGCAGGGGTCTGGACTTGATGATCTCTCAAGCTCTCTTTCAGCCCGACATTTCTATAATTCTATGATATAGATGGATGCAACAAATATGGTTAGTGGGAGTGCTGAATGCCTCTCATAGCTTGGTTAATAAATAATAATAACAATAATAATTAATAATTAATAAATAACTAGCTCTTATATAGCACTTTTCCTCCATAGATCTCAAATTGTTTTACAAAGGAGGGCTGAATTATTATCCCCATTTCACAGATGGGGAAACTGAGGCACAGAGGGGGATGTGTCATTTCTTAAAGTGCTGGAACTGTGTTAAAATCCTTTCCAGGTCACCTGTAGGCACACTGGTGGGTGGGCTGCCCTTGACAGAAATACTTACAGATTAAAAAGAACACAGGTGTGAAGGCTCCTGAGAAATGCCATAGGAGAGGCACAAAAGAAAGCAATTCTTCAGGGTGAAGGAAGAAAACGAAACAGTGAGAGCTGCTTAAGGGCTCGAAAGGCAGAAAAGGGTAGTTCCTAGAAAGCGAAAAGTCCCTTAAGAAAGACTTGTCTCAGTCAGACTTCCGCCAAGTAACATGAGGGCGGCAAACTTAGAAACTTTGTTTTGCTCAGTGTGCAGGAGAAGACATCCCAGTGTGATGGGGCAGACGGGTCCCACACTGCCAAGGGAGACTTAATGAGAACCTGTGGCCTCAGCTGGCCTCACTGTGCTACCTGGGCAGCAGCTATCAGGCAGAGAGAGGGAGATAAAAGGAGAACACCTGGCCCAGTTCAGGACAGGCTGGGAAGGAGAACAGAGATCGACTTCTTCTGGTGTGAGAGAAGCATGGTTTCAGCCCCGAGACTGACTTAGCTTGCTGGTCGAATAAACCTCCCGGTGGAAGAGACAACTGGGTGCTGGAAGGCCAGCTGAAGTACTGTTCATTTGACAACCCTGTTTTGACTTGTGGATTTTCCTGATTTCTTTTGAACCTTAGCCCTCTGGAAGGGGTAGGACTGAAGTGTGCCTTGAATGGAAGGCAAAAGCTCAGCTACATTGGACCTCCAAGAGACAGGCACCTACCAGCAGAGCCTTGTGACTGGCTGAGTTGTGCCTGGATGGGCCACAAGAGGGTGCTGCAGAAGCAAATCCAATCATGCCTGGATGGAGCTGTGGCAAGCCCACTCTGGAGGGGGGAAAGGACATTCTAGTGATGGCTGAATTGTGTGATGAGAACCTTGAATGGCCTAAGGATAACAGAGAGCAGGGGACGCCCAGAGAACTGAATGCTGAAGCTGATGTGGGGGAACTCTGCTCCAGTGCTATATGAAGGGCAGGTTACTTGGATAAACCAATTACATGATTTGCATCCCAGGGAAGAGGCCTTGATGCCATGCCATTGGGTGGAATCTCCTCTGTTGCTTCCCAGAGATGTTTTTTCAGGGGCAAAGACAATGTGCATGGAGAGCAGCTCATTCCCAGGAGGCAGGGTTCCCAGGATGGGTGTGTTGAGCCCAGAGGTGTTCCAGCTGACATGTCACTCTAAGGCTCTGTCCCAGCCATGGCTCTGGCTTACCTCTAGGTGTTCAGCCCCTAGGCCACTGTACCTGAGTTATTGATCCTACAGCCATGGGTTGAAATGCTTTTTGTGGGATAGAGAACTGGAGTTAGGGTTAGATTCTAAGGGCAGAAGAGATGCCCCGGGATCTGAGCTCCTGTATCACATAGGCCATGGGACTTCCCTGAATTAATTCCTGTCTGAACTACAGCTATCCTTCAAACAAACATCCAACCTTGATTAAAAAATTGCCTGTGATGTAGATCCACCACAGCCCATGTTCCAGTGGTTACTTACCCTCACTGTTAAAAATGTGTGCGTATTTTCCAGTCTGAATTTGTCTAACTTAAACTTCCAGCCATTGGATTGTGTTAGACCTTTTCCTGCGAGACTGATGAGCCCATTATCAAATATTTGTTCCCCATATAGGTACTTACAAACTGTAATCAAGTCACCCCTTAACCTTCTCTTAGACTCAAGGAGCTCAATCACTATAAGGCATGTTTTCTAATCATTCCTGGAGCTCTTCTCTGGTCTGTCTCCAGTTTATCCACACCCTTCTTGAATTGTGGGCACCAAAACTGGACAGAGGATTCCAGCCATGGCCACACCACTGCCCAATGCAGAGGTACAATAACCTCTCTGCTCCTACTCAAGATTGCCCTATTTATACATGCAAGGATCCCTGTAACAGGATACATAACATGAGCTGGAGAGCCTGGGGCTAAGCCAACCTGGTTTACATGGTGAGCCCTACCTCAGAGGAATCAGAGGCTTCTAGTACCAAAGAAGGGGGGAAGCTCAGGGAATTGCAGCATTGCCTGTAGACACTAGCAGGGAGTAAGAAGTTTCCTGAATCAGCAGGGCCAAAGCAGAAGCAGGAGAGTGTGAGGAAAGCTCTCCAGGCAGCGCAGCCCAGGAGAGTCTGCACAGGCTGTCTGGGAAAGGCCTGTGGAGAAGGACAAACTCTAGGCAGATGCTGGGGAGTAGGAAGTCCCTCAGGGAGGAGGGGCTCTGCCCAGCTCCAGCTTCAATGGAGATGGCTGCCCATGAGGCAGTTGCATTAACCCCTTTGGCCCCACGATGGTACTGGAAGCTCATGTTCAGCTGATTATCCTTCATGGCCCCAAGATGGGTTCCCTTTCCACGGCCTTGCCATGGTGCCGTGAATGCTAATGTGGAGTAGGCTGGCCATCCTCATGATACCTCGCTGACCACAGTGCTGTAGGTTTACTGACATTAGGAGCCCGGCTGTGGGTCTATGCAGGAGAGCAGGCTGGGTTTGCTGCATTAAGGTGCAATATCTTTTGCCCTCTTTTCACACCTGAGCCATGTGGCTGACAAGTAGAGACTGTGTGCTAAGAGAATGGTTCCCCTAGCAGTTTAAGTGTCTCTTCAGCAGCAGCAGGAAGCCTACCTTCTCCAAGTATTCTTTTGGGCTGGGAGTTTCAAAGGAGCCTAGGGGAGTTTGATGCTCAGCTCCCATTGAGTGCCAAATAGATTTGGGCACCTAACTCTCCTAGGTTCCTTTGCAAACCCCAAGAAAGAGCCATGGATCAGTACCTAGAGAGCACCAGCAGCACTCAGTCCTGCTCTCTGAGGTGTCATTCTAGGAAATGAGTTGGGTTCTCACATGATCCTAGGTAGTAGAATTTGGGGGCTCTTGTATTACAGAGTTCTGCAATCAGGACTGTTTCCCATCTGTGGGATTTTTCTTGTGTTCTTCGTTTTGTGCTCCCCAATTTGTGCCCCTGCAGCTACTCATGATTCTTGTAGCCCTTTCGGGCACTGTGCCTTTTTCCTTTAGAGAGGGGAAGCTGCAGTGCCTTCCAGACAGAGTCGTTATTCACTTGATCTCCAGTTTTTACCATAAACATTTTCTTGGACTTTTAGTATTTACCTGCCTTTCCTTAGGTTCTGCACAGGGTAACCGTTTGTCTGCGCCAGGCAAAACTTCTTTCCCTGCTATGAGGCCTGAAAAGGACTCGAGAACCTTCCACAAAACATTTTCATGTGACACTATGAGTCATAGACACGTCCCCAACAAACAGGCAGCAGCCCCCTTCCCTGTGTGTTAGGGCTCAGTGCATTCAGGCTGCGGCCCTGCAGGAGAGAGCTGTCGGACCACCATACCAGGGATGCGAGAGGCATGTCGCATGGAGCTTTGACTATGGTCAGTCACTTTGGCCCAGATTTTTAAAGCTATTTAGGCATTGCTGTGCATAGTATTGCCAACACTTAACTGATTTAGATGCTAAAATCTCATTTGCAAAAGGGATTTAGGCACTGTACCATGCCACTGCTGACGTATGGCCTGACAAGGCCTAGGTGTTATGGCCCTGACAAAAAGCATGCATCTGGCCTGCTGGTTTCATCAGTGCTGTGTTTCTATGCTCCTCCTGACCAGACCTTGTCCACGCTCTCCGGACATAAACGCAGTTGAGATGTGGGTTTGGAGATCTGCCCTGAGCTCCCGTTTGGTGCAGAGGCTGCAGTCAGGCTCTTTAGTTAATTAGTGATGACAGATTCTGGAAATCCATCAAGTGGATCTGAGGAATTGTGCTCGGGTCTCAGGGCATTCTGTGGTTTTCATATTGGGAAATCTCAGGGGAAGATCGTGCCATCCTACCTGACGTTGAGCAGTATTTTATTACTATTACTATTGATTTCAATGAGACTTCTTGAGGAGTAAGGTGCTACTCAGTGAGAGTAAGGGTGGCAGAATCGGCTTCGAATGAGTAACAAATTGGTTTTCCAATACACCTATTAAAATGGCTCCGTAACTGCTTTAGAATCAATTTGTCTTTGTGTTTTAAATACCGCACCCACCCCGCAAAAATCTATAAGAATGCTAAGCTAGAAACCTATCATGAATGCTGATGAACTGAACATGCCCCAGGTCATAAAAGGGAAACATGCCCAGGTTAAGAGACGCATTCTCCCCTCAATGCATCACCATTTTATGCTACCAACTCCTACAAATGCCAATGCAGGAATCCCTGAGAGAAGGATTTGCTGGGTATTGAAAGGCTGTTTGTTCACTGGACAAAAGTGCATTAGTAGAAAGCTAACTGCAGTGGGAATGACTGGCAAATCCAGCTTGGAAATGCAGTTTGCAGAAAAGATTCAGGGAGCTACCCGTATGCTCTTCTGCATCAGTTTGGTTCCTGCGTGTGGATAATTGAGATATGAATGTAAGGAAAACATGAAACAAAAAATGGGAAAGGGAAAGAAAGGTCCCAGCGCAGGAATAATCCATTTATTATAGCGCTAAGTGGAAAGGAATGTTACTTGCTAATATCAATGCACAGATGGGGAATACATTCAGCAATATTCATTATTGTGAGGGGTCTGACACTTCATTGCTATTTGAGGACTTTCCAGTCCACTCAAACTGTTGCTATCAGCGATCTCAATGTGACTTTTAAAGGATAGAGTTCCCAAGATAGGAAAGCACCAGGTCACCGTAATTTTATCACAGAGGAAACTGGAGATGAAAGGGTTTTCTCATTTCACGCTCCTGGATTTCTCTGCCTGAGGAGAAGCACTCCATTGTCATCAGTACAGACATTTGTCAAAGAGGTCAAGTTTACAGCTTTGGGGGGGATGTTCTCCCCCCCTCTGCTCTGATAGCAGCTCTGGCTCCTCCTTTGCCTTAACTCCCCCATGCTAAGTGTTTTCTCTCTTCTAGCATCCCGTAACAGTGCTTCTTCTGGTAGTAACAAGCCTTCGGCTTGGCTGTTTACGGCAAGAAGGATCATTCAGTGTTTACTTTGTGAATGATGATCAAGCAGAGTGAAGAGGCAGCTTCCTGACTCTTATTTACATTGCCCTGGCCACTGGGGAAAATAAAAAGGCAAATCTCCATAGAGGTTATCTTCGGAAGGGCAGCATTCCCTGACACAAAAGGCCCAATCCCACAACAAGATGGGCTGAAAATTGCACCCTGGCCATGGCAAAGTGCACAGGCAGCAGCAGAGGGACACACACACTTTCCTGAGGGAGACGGCAAACCGGATGGAACCTGTGCTGCTAGGCACAAGCTCCTGCTTGCTTTTTTTAGGGAAGGGAACACGTCTTTGATTTCACAGCCCTCCCCAGGCCCTGTCCTGCTGCCCCGCCCCCTTCCCAAGCAGAGAGTTTTACTCTAGTCTAGGTGACCTGATGGGAGATGGCAATGGACTAGATTGTTTGAGAGTTAGCTGGCTAAGCGATCCCCTGCCAACTGGCTGCTTTTGTCTCTGAGGTTCAGAGAGGTAGCGTGATTTGTGCACTCGGTCACTGTCAGGTCTTGGTTGACAGCTCCCTTCTTGTTTTGTAAAAATTGGTTGCTAGTTGAGACATGACGAAGTTTTGAAAGAGGAAATTTTGTTTCGTGTACAGTTTCCTGCGAAAGGTCACAGTGCCGCCCACGGTGCCACTCCGGGTAGATAAACACACACAGCTGCTGCAGCTGTGATTGACGCAAATCAGGCAGTTTGAAAGCACGCAGGGTCACCATGGAGCGCCAGGGATGGGATCTACAACGAGCTCTAGTGGGGAATCTTTATAGAGTACTGTAGCAGATCACTGACTCACTGCCATGGCGCCTTCTGCTGGTCAACCTTGGAATTAGCTCAATTCCAGCACTCAGAGCGCCTCCTGCTGGCTGGTGTCTCTCCTGCCTCAGGCTCCCGTGTCCCTCCCAGACCCATTCCCTCTTATCTTGGGGTTCTTCCCACAGCAGTACCCCCACCCTCTGTGTCTCCCCTCCCTGGGGAACCCCCAACGCTCTAAGCCCACCTTGCCTCAGTGACTACTGCCAGTTGTCATCTAGCCCCCTTTCTCTGGGGCAAACTGCAGTCTGTAATGGCCACTCATCATTGGCAAGGGGATTGGCAAGCCTATCCCCAGGCTGCACCTCTGCAGCCCCAGGATCCCCTTAGGCCTTAACAAGGCCTCAGCCTGGGGAGTTGCCAGGCTGGAGCTCCCCAGCACTCCTCTGCTTCAGATACCCTGTGCTTCTAGGGAGCTAGGTCCTTTCCACTCCAAAGCTGGAGTGAGCCTCTCTGTCTCCTGGCTCACCACCCTTTTATCAGGGCCAGTTGTGCCCTGACTGAGCTAGCCACACCTGGGGCCAGCTAGCCAGCCAGCCTCCCGCAGCTGCTCTTACTTAATCCCTTTTCTAATTGGGTCCCAGCAACAGCCCTCTCCAAGGGCTGCTTTTAACTTCCCATCTCTTGGAGTGGGGCAGCAGCCCCACTACAAGCACCGACTCTATATGAGATCACTATTGTGTCAGGTCCAGACAGGATTGCTAGACGGTGCCAGCTCTGTACGGGATAAGTGTAAGGTGCTGTCGCTAAGGGGATCAGCTCTGTAAGAGAGTGCTAGAGAGTGCCAGCTTTCTGCAATGTAAACTTCCATTAACACAGCCTCAGAGCTGAGAAATGCCCAAATCAGGGAGTTAAAAAGCTCTGCTCTTCCTGTCACTCATACCAGTTTCACATCAACCTTGCACAGGGTTCAGCCCTGAATGTGCAACCTGTCTGAGTTAGCATTGGGCTAGGAACACTGGCTTTGGCTAGCACATATTTCAGCTTTAACGTTGCGTTCATGAAATATTTTGTATTTAATTCCCCTAATTTTGGTTTAATGAGAGAAAGAGTGAGCAAGTAAAAGGGAATTTGGGGGGTGGGGGAAAGAAATAGAAAAAAAAAGGGCCTGGGGCTTGCAGCCATAAACGGCTGCATCAGCGCAGAGCCTGTATCATCCCTCCATCCCTATAGTTCTGTGGGCCTGTTTCTCAACTTGTGCACTGTGCTTTTACACTGGTGTAATACAGTTGATTTCAATGGAGTTACTGCTGGCTTACGCCACTGTAACTAAGAGCAGCATCCGGTCCTAGAGCACTCTCCTGCTGCTGTTGTGCTACCGTCCTTGTGCTTCTGTCACAGTTTTGAGCCCACATGGTACTTTTGTTGTTAGCAGGGCTGGACCCAGGCCCCAGCGTTCCAAGCAGGTGCTTGGGGCGGCAGTTCGAAAGGGGCGGCAGTTCCTCCTCCCGCTGCGGCAAATCGGCGGCAGCTTCTTCCTTTTGCTGTCCGCGGTGGCAGGTTTTTTCACTGCTTGGGGTGGCAAAAACTGTAGAGCCGGCCCTTGTTGTTAAGCTTGGAAAGGTTTGATTTTTGTTTGCTATGGATTCTGGTGGGTAATACCGATGCTCATCTCCAAATATTTCTTCTTGTTTTTTACTGATTCAAAGCAATGGTTCTCAAGCCCTAGTCTCACTGGAGTGTTGGCTGGTCACGTGGCACTGGCTCTCCTTGTTCTCAGCTGTTCAGTTGCATTACATGACAGCCAAAAATACACTCAGTGCTTTCCTAATTGTCCATTCGCTAGGTAAGGAATTGCCAGAGTGGCCAATGAGATATTATGTGATGGTGAATGAAAGAGGAGGTGATCTGCTCCATTGAGGGTAGGTGGGGAAGTGTCTATGGAACCACCTTTGTAAGGTTCAAGTACTGCAAAGCCTGAGAACACGTCACTAATAGGTTTTCACAGGCAGAGAAGGAAATAAAATACCAGTCCATGTTCCAATGGACTGTAGCAGCTGAGATGAATAACAGATTCAGAAATTACAGCATTATATTTTTCTTATAAATTGACAGACAGCAAAGCTAGCTCCAGTTGTTTCTGAGTGCAACATGTCTTTAATTTTCCCTCCCTGTAAATTTTCATCATAAAAGAAATAACTTTCCATGGTTAATGGAGGGGGAAAAATGACTACGTAACATCTGAGCCTCAGGCTGCAAGCAGATCCATGTGGGCAGAGCAGTGTGCCTACGAAGAGTCTAACTGACTTGAATGGGGCTCTGTGTAGGCATGTAGAACAGATGGCCGGGGTCTCACTGATTGCAAATGACAAAAAGATAAGAAAATAGTCTCAGAAATTATGCAGCTGAGTTTCCCGCATTTGGGGAAATTGCAGGGGTCAGCACATCCGCAGTGCAATGGATGAGCCTCAACCTGGGAAAACCACCTTCGTGATCATGGTAGCTCCCCTGCCTGGTAAGCCAGGCAAATATATTTTCCTCACCCTCTTACTACAAACAGACCTGTGGGGCTGAGACCAAGCCTGTGATGTTCCGGCCAAAACAAGAGTTTTGGAGAAAGTCATGAGTAACGGAAAAGGTGATGGAATGTCACCAGCTGAGCTCCACGCTGGTGAAGCAATCTCTGTAGACTGCAAATTCCGTGCAGTGTGATTACACTGCAAGTTCTGCTCTGAGCTACTCCCTTGAAAAATCCAGAGTAATTCTGTTGGTTGCACCAGTGTAAATGAGAACAGAATTCGAACTTGTGTCTCTTTGGATAAATACATATAGGAGTACAAGGGTTAGTATATCCTATATCTGAACTAATACAACTAGATCTACGGAGTGGATTTTTACAGGGGTGTTATGTATCCTTAAATGCAGGCTTGTAACTGAAATAATGATGAAACTGGCTGTGGAGCAGCAAACTATTAAACTTACCTTTTAAACAAAGTTTTACATTCTGAATGCAACAAGTTAAAAACATAGGGCCAAATTACTCAGTTTTTATACAGTCCTTACACTGGCAAAATGCCCAGTAAAGTCAGTAGGAGTTTTTCCTCCATCAGAACCAAGTAAAGGCTTAATAATAAAATAATAGTAATAATAATAATAAATAATGAGTAATAATCTTTTCTGGATTCGGTCCATGGAAAAGAAAAATTTGCTCTGCAGGTTTGACTAAATTAAAACTCTTCCATATGTAAGGTATTTGTTAACCGTTCAGTATAAATGGTTTTGCACCAATCTGAATCAGGAGTAACCCCACTGATGTTAAGAGTGATGTGGTGTAAAGGAGTGCAGAATCAGGCCGAAAGGCTGGAATACAAGTTCATGTTGTTGGCACACAAGGCTAGATCTACAAACTGCTGTGTGGTCGTTGCTCTGGGAATAGCCCGGAATAAATCGCTTGCCCAAATGCCCACATGAATTGCTGGGCACAGAATGGGGCCCATAGAATGTTTTCAGACCAGGAAATAACCTGGCTAGATCGACCATAGGAAGAGGTGGTGAGGGGGCAGGGCTCTGGGTATTGTCACTCAGGTGTAGTATTACAAGGAATTGTGTGGGCATCGTACACTCAGGCTGGGCATGTTTAAACAAATGAAAACCTTCCATCTGATGACAAATGAAATTCCATAAGCGTGTATATGTTACAGCAAGAGTCTGATCAAATGAACACAATGACAGTTGACAGAAGTAGACCCAAATTTCCCAGGAACACTACTGTCTTTGTTTAAAACTGCAATTTTAGTTGTCAAGATGCACAGTAATGACCGATGGCTTAAGTCGATCCTTATTGTTCACATTACAGTAGTGCCAGTGGCAATGGCCATGTTAGAGCCATTGCGCTAGGCGCTGTACAGACATGACACTCCCTGTCCCAGAGACCTTATGGTCTCACAAGCAAAGAGAGACAATGGTGGGAAGGGAAGCAGACACCCCAGGTTATGCAGCAGGTCAGTGACAGAGATGGGAGGGACCATGTCAGATCATCTGACTCCCAGGCAAGCATCTTACCCACTGGCTCATACTGCCTCTTACAAAGCAATAGGTGTTTGCAGTACAATGACAGAACCAAACAGCCAGGAAAGATTGCTTTGGAAAGGAAAAACCCTCTGAAACAAGATTGTTTGTTTTTATTTCCAGAGCTGAGCAAATCATCTTATTAGCATGTAAACACACCTGTCACAGGCCTCAGCCTTGCCCATGACTTAGCAGCTGTCCCTCAGACTCACTGATGAGCTGGTGACACAGGGGCTAATTAGTGACCCCAGCTGGCCATAATGGCGCTTAATTAGAAGGACCGGTTCCAGCTGTGGCAGTGAAGCAGGGTGATAACTGTTTAAGTAGAGCTGGGTGCTCAGGAGAGGGAGGAAGACCCTGGAGGGAGGAACAAAGTGGAGTTCCCCTTAGAAGAGCCTGAGGTATTCATGCTGGGAGACCTACAGGGAGCAGACTAGGCTCCTGGGGGGAGCGCTGAGCTAGGACCTACAAGGGTAAGGGAGCTGCAGTTGAGCTGAACCCTGGAAGGGGACTGATCTGTTCTGGTACTTGGCTGAAGGGCTGAGCCAGAGAAGACCTAGTGCGGGAGGCTCGGGAAGAGGTGGTGAGGGAGCAGGATGGGAGAGGTCACTCTGGCTGAAAAAGTGGCTTCCAGAAGGGCTATGAGAAGCATCCTGCTATGCTGTGCCCTGGCAAGAGGGGGCACCATAGAGGTGAGGAAGTGCGCATACAGCACCTTATCCCATTGATTCCCATCAGGATGGACCAAGAAAAGGGTGCTGGGGAGAGGACAGAAAAGGGTGGGAGTGGATGATGCATGTTTGGTGGGGGTGGGAGACATGCTGGTGAAGATAGGGGGAGAAATTCAATTTAAGCCAAGAAGGCTGCAGGTGTGTCTAGGTTTGTGCACCCCTCTGCACAGGGCTGGATTTCACTCCATGTGATGTCCCAGCACACCAAGTTAGCCCAGCACCCTTTCAGGAACTGATCTTTAAGTCGGCTTCTCTGTTGCAGCATCTCCAAGGAGTCAGAGGGAAGGAATAGTTTGCTGCTCCTTTGCCAGGGTGACTCCCTCCATTAGGTGGGTAGAGGCAAGTTCTGTTTGCTGGAGTGTGGGAGAGATGGGGCCTTTCTGGGCTCTTCTGGGATCCTTTAGGGTAAGGCAAGGGCTGTGAGGAAGTGGTATTTTGGGTAAGGTGATATGAGATGGTGCTTGTCACGGCCAAGCCCTGCAGAGGGGCTGATGGGTGGCTTAGTGCTTTTGCAGCCTGAGAGCAGCTACTTTGTCCGAGTGGGAGAGAGTTCCTGGCAGGGGGGTTTTCTTGGACCTTTCCAGGTGTGCACAGACCTGGCCTTTTCAAAAGGCCACCCATTATCACTAGATTAGAAGAAGGACCTTTACCAGCTTCAGCAGGTAACATGCCACAGGTCACATTCACCCCCAGGAATGTGTTGGTTTTTCCTGTCCTACAGTACAAGCAAAGCATTGTATGGCAGCCCAAACACAGGATCCAGGCTTTACCCCATAATAGCAACAATGATGCTATTGTAAGGAGGAACAGGAGGGTTTTGGAAGGAGAACCGGTCCCGAAGGCACAACATCCCTTTCCTGCAAACAGCCCCCAGTATGCTCAGCAGGAACAGAGTACTCCTATGCTCCTGTGCTATGGAGCACAGCTGAGCTGCCCTGTGGATGCAGGAGGCCACGGTGTCACTGGGAATCATACTGTATCCAGGTACTTACAGATACTTGATCATGGCCCTGACCTGCCCATGCTCCTCCCTTTGCACTTTACATCCCTAGAGTATAAAGCCAGAAGAGATCACTGTGGTCTTCTAGTCTGACCTCCTGTATAAAAGGCCAGAGACCTACCCAGAATTAATTCCAGTTTGAACCAGAGCAGATCTTTGATTTTTAAAATTGGCTGTGATGGAGAATCTACCACGACCCTTGGTAAATTGTTTGTTAAAAATGTGTGCCTTATTTCCAGTCTGAATTTGTCTAGTTTTAACCACCAGCCATGGGATCATGTTATACCTTTGTCAGTTACATAGAAGAGCCCATTATCAAATGTCTGTTCTGCATGTTGACACTCATAAACTGTGGTCAAGTTACCCCCTAACCTTCTCCCTGTTACACTCAAAGTGCTCAATCTATTTAGTTTATCACTGTAAGCCATGTTTTCCAATCCTTTAATCATTCTTGTGGCTCTCCTCTGGACCCGCTCCAACTTATCATCCTTCTTGAACTGTGGACACCAGAACTCGGCACAGGATTCCAGTAGCGGTCACACCAGAACCAAACACAGAGGCAAAATAATCTCTCTAATCCTACTGGAGATAGCTGTTTGTGTATCCAAGGATTGCATTAGCTCTTTTGGTCACAGTGTTGCACTGGAAGCTCATATTCAGTTGATTATCCATCATGACCCCCACATCTTTTTCAGTCCCTGCTTCCCAGGAGAGAGGTCCCCCCTCTCCCCTAAATATGGCCTCCATTCTTTGTTCCTAGACTTAACTCATGTTTGCTTTTGCCCAGTTTACCAAATGATCCAGATCACTCTGTTTCAGGGATTTATTATTTACCACTCCTCAATCTTTGATATTCTGAGGCACTTTGTCCTCTCCAAGTAGCAGAACTGTCCTACTCCCACTGTCACTTGGTGTCTGGGCAGAACTTGGGCCTGTAGCTGGATTGTTTTCACTGGACCGGTGTAGAAGCCAGTCAGTTTTATTTTACTAAGACCTGATCAAGGTCTTTCAGTTCAAAGGAGTAGTAGCTTGGGTTGGACCCAGGTAGGTATCTAGGTCACTCTTTCCATGAGCAGGCTAAGAAGTGAAAGGCCCTGAGTGCCAGCGTTGTTATGAACTGCAGCTGGGTTTTCCATTCTCTCCTTTCCCCTGCCTAAATTCTCGGAGCAACCGATTTTCCTGTTCCCAGTGCTGCTGGCCATCTCTCTCTGTTCACTGCACTCCTGACTCCATTCCTCGCTCTGATTCTCCAGAGGTGGAAAATCAGTATCCATGCAATAGGCTTTCAGAGGAGTGCTCCTATGGCTCTCCCATCCCTGGAGAGAAGGATGCAGATTCTGGCTGACTTTAAAGGGGCTGATCTCCTATGAATGGCTAGCACTTCTTCATTTCACTGCACTGCAGGACCCACAGCCTTGATGCTTAGCAAAGAACACGGTGCAGCTTCAGGGCTATACATCTACACTTGGAGCTGGGCACATGATTCCCAGTTCTCACGGATGTACCTCCGCTAGCTCTGCCGAGTTAGCGCCCTAAAAATAGCAATGTGGCTGTGGTGGCACAGGCGGTGGCCTGGGAAGTACCTGTGGACGCTCCCTGCATACATATGCAGGTGGCTAGCCCCAGCCTCAGCCCATGCTGCCCCAGATATGCTGGTTCGTCTGAGTTGGGAATCACATCACTAGCTGCTCGTGTAGATGGAGCCTACGGCAGGGGTGCTGGAACAGGAGGCCATGGTCCTCTCGCTTTTTGCCACGGGCCCCACCCCTGCCCCACCTCTTCCCACTAAGGCCACGCACCAGCCATACCAGCAACTGGAGCCCGGGCAGTTGCCCGGGCGGCTCTTACCATGGCTGGGTTGCGGCTCCAAGGCCCGCCCCCTGGCTGGAGCCGGCTCGAGATAAGAGCCATGTGCGGAGCTGTGGACACTCCCCACAAGGGTGGGGACATTGGCCGGGGGCTGGTGTCTGGCCCCCCCCACCATGGGCAGGTGGAGAGGACCTGGCTCCCTGGTTCTGCTCTGGCTTCCAGCTTGGCTGGGGGTGGAGCCTCGGGGAAGAGGTGGGGCAGGAACGGGCCCACGGAGGGGGCAGGGGCCCTTGGCCGCCCCACTTTGGGGAAGGCTCCACCAACCGTGGCTTCCGGCTGTCACCAAACTTCAGTTAGCAGCATTCAGTAAATGTGTTAGGTTCCTGCTCACCTCCGAGAAGGAGGTTTTCCACTAGGGAATGATTTCTGGTAAAGGTATCTGATCTGACGAGCTCTTCAGCATTCTCCATTCTCAGGGTGTTAATGAGCATTGAGGGTGCACAGCTGTGTCAGGGTCACGCTGTACAGCATTAGGCACTCGGAGAGCACGCAACCCAACAACCACCATCCCACAAATATTTGAAACAGCACCGATCTCTGTATTTGCAGCCGTTGAGTGATTGTCCAAACACATGTCCTCAGAAAACAATAGCTTCCAAACTCTCATGCTGGCTCCTTATACTCTGAACATAAGGCCATCTATCACTCAGCAGAGGCACATGCGGGCCACATACCACCCTGACCAAATGACGTGCATTGAGAACGATCAATCAAGCCATCAGAGCACAAATTCAAAAGCAGATGAAGCTATGCGCAGAGACAATTTTTCGGGGCTAGCTGGCTAAATGTCACACACTGCACCTGGCATGCTCACACCAGTCATGGGGTTCCAAACTCTCATTTAGGCACACGTCTAGACTTTGTATCTGTAATTTAGGGAGCTAGTATTGAAAGGTCCCCCCCAGTTCCCCATGTCATTGTTACAGTGAACCCTGGAGTCCGCCCTGGCCCTCTCACTGCCTACCAGCTCTTCATTGTAATGGGTCACTAGAGTAAAGAGAGGCTATGCAGGTCAGCGACAAGGCAGTGGTGACGCAGAAAAAGGTCTGTGTTGATGTGAAACTCCAGACGCAGCAGAAGATTTCAAGGAACAAAGGGTTTTTTAATTGTTCTAAATCGCTGAACTAGGCCCCTCTGTAACCCCTGGATCCTACTCTAAATCCAGTGCCTTGCATAGTGACAGGTTTCAGAGTGGTAGCCATGTTAGTCTGTATCAGCAAATACAACAAGGAGTCCTTGTGGCACCTTAGAGACTAACAAATTTATTTGGGCATAAGCTTTCGTGGGCTAAAACCCACTTCATCAGATACATGGAGTGGAAAATACAGTAGAGAGGTATAAATACACAGCATATGAAAAGATGGGCATTGCCTTACCAAGTGGGGGGTCAGTGCTAACGAGCCAATTCAAGGAGGATACTTCAATCTCCCTGAACACTCAATAACAGACTTAGCAGTAGCAATTCTTCAACAAAAAAACTTCAAAAACAGACTCCAATGAGAAACTGCAGAACTGGAATTAACTTGCAAACTGGACACCATCAAATTAGGCCTGAATAAAGACTGGGAGTGAATGGGTCACTACAAAAGTAATTTTCTCCCTGCTGATACTCACACCTTCTTGTCAGCTGTTCGAAATGGGCCACCTTGATTACATTGAACTTATTAGCACTACAAAAGTAATTTTTCCTCCCTTCTTGTCAACTGTTGAGAATAGCCCACTTCCACCTTAACTGAATTGGCTCGTTAGCACTGACACCCCACTTGGTAAGGCAACTCCCATCTTTTCATATGCTGTGTATTTATACCTCTTTACTGTATTTCCCACTCCATGCATCTGATGACATGGGTTTTAGCCCACTAAAGCGTATGCCCAAATAAATTTCTCTAAGTCTCTAAGGTGCCACAGGGACTCCTTGTTGTTTTTTCTCTAAATCCGAAACTCGCAGTTCAGGCTTGGATACCATTCTGCTACCTCACACTGTTGTCTCAATGACCTATGGTAGATCCAAAGTATAACCTCCAGTGCCCCCTTCATCCCACATGGTGTCATAGTCCTGATCGGCTCCAATTAATTTCCTGGTGTATCAGTCTCCTGGTGAGTCTCTTTGGATGACTGGGGGCTTTGCCCAGGGATCGGCCTGGCTTTGCTTCTCCTGCCTGTGACCAGCACTTCCCAAAAGGTGTGAGTTATCATGGGGTGTCATGCTCCCAAGGAGGATGCTTGGGTCAGATCTGCTGACAGGGGTTTCCTCCCAGCATGCTCGCTAAATAACCAAGCCTGACCCATCAGCAGGACCAGAGAGCTGCCTGGACACTCACAACTTCCTTCTCTTTCATTTTAAATAGAGAACTGTGCCCAGCCCCCATCGGCTTGGAAATCACTGACAGGGCTTCTGCTTAACAGCTACCCCTGCCCCACACAGCCTCCCCTCTCATTGTTTGGCCCCCTTGTGTCACCCTTCTTTTAAAATTGCTCTGGCTGTGATAGTGTTTCTCTGTCTGGAGTTCACCCCTGCATTTAGGCCCTGCTGTGGTGACGTTGCCTCACGCAGCGAGTAAAGTTGCTGTCACAGGCAGCCCCTATGCCAAGGGAGTCCCCAGCTGGTATAAAGCTGGCTTAGGATGGCAGAGAGCCACCTATCTACTGCCCAGTGTAAGGGATGTGTTGTCACAGGCTAGAGGCATGTAAGGGGCCATTAATACTGTCATAAACTAGAGAGCCTGAAGACTGGCCTCTGGAGGGTTGGGCCCTTAGCTTTTGTGTCCAGCTCAGCTCCTCATCAATGACGCAGAGTGCCTCCGCTCTCCCTTTTCTGTGATCCCTCCTCTCCTTTGGGGGCAAAACGGGAAGGATGGGCTTGTGGTTAAAGCATTGGACTGGGACTCAGCAGATCTGTGACTAATTGTTGTTTCTGCCATATCCTCCCCGTGTGACCTTGGCTAAGTCGCTTAGGCTGTCAGTTCCCATCTGTAAAATGGGGGACTCTAGGATTTCCTTTATCTGTCTTGTCTATTTATACTGGAAATGCTGTGTGTGTGTGTGTGTGTGTGTGTGAGTGCGTGCACATGCGCTGTGCCTAGCACAATAGGGACGTGATCACCATTGGGGCCCTAGGTGCTACCATAATACAAACATCTTAATCCCCTTCCAACAGGTTGCCAGTTTCTCTGTCTAAACTTCTCTTTCCAGCTGCCCCTTCTACAGAGTTTTCTCCTCAGGTCACTGTGACATCCAGTCTTTGTTTGAACCTTCTCCCCATGTCCTACGTTAACTACTGCGTGTATATTTTCTGAATTACTCCACGGTGTAATAACCTGGGTATTTAGGGGAAACACTCTTGCTGTTTGATCGCTTCCTGATACAGGCCCCGATTCAGCAATGCACATACATAAAGTGAGGCGTGGGTTAAAGTACTTAGGAGCCATATTTGGGTTGCACTGACAGCTCTTAATCTGTTTGCCTAGTCTGAGAGATACCACTGTCCTGTTGAGAGGCAGACACGGCACATGCTCCTTCCTGGTGTTTTCTCTGTCTTCCAGAATATGTTGGTTAGAATTATCCACAACAATTAGGTTACAGCACCCCAGGGGTGATGGTCACGTCTGGTTGCATCTGAGAATCATTAGGAGTTCTCATCAATTTCATTATCCAAATAGCCTTGAATACCAGGTGGTACAGAAAGGACAAAGCGCTCTGTAAATATATACCTCCCCCATCATGTTCTCTGTGGCACTGGGGAAAACACTACTGCGTAGTATGATTGGCCTGTACCTTGAGAACCAGTCTTGAGGTCTGCTAAGCTTAGCAGGGTCAGGTCTGGTCAGTCGTGCGTGGGAGCCTGTTTTGATTGTTGTGTTATATCTGGATGAGTGAGATCCCTTAAAAAGTGACCTTCCCTGACCAAACACTGCCATAAGGGAACTCTACCTTCTGCAAGGACAGAGCAAGCTCTGTGGGGCCTATCCGGTTTTCAGTGGGCAGTGTCACAGTACAGATAAGAATTGTTGTTTGCTCAGATTGCTGCTACCCGAGTCCTACTTTGTCTGTAGAAGTTATTCAGGAGCCTGATTCCTCTGCAGGTGCTGTCAAGGTCAGATCACTGTAGGTTCCCTCTAACACACCCAGTTTTAATCTCCTGTAAGTAAACTATACTGTACCTGTGCTGAGACACCACAGTGCTGTTTGCAGTGTGTCTGCTCACCTGTCTCAGTGGAAGGGTAGGCATGATCACACCACAACGGGAGGCTTCAGGGAAGAGGGACAAAAGCACCATGAGAGGAAGAGGAGAGGAAGAAAGTGTGAGGAGATGGAGGTATGAGATGAGCACGGCGTGCTCCAGTTAGCTGGTGTGAGATGTTTAGAGATCATTGTGGTAGGTGCCTGTGGAATACCTTACCCAGCGAGCCAGGATACTCAGCCATATGGCAAGGGGGAATACGTAGAGATTCATTGCTACTTCCAGTGTGCAGCGGGTGGACCAAGTAAATCTAGCAATAGAGGAAGAAGTGCAGGTACACTAGAGTTCATACACAGCTCATTCCAGAATTACAGGGAAATCCATGATAAATGGCTGTGTATTCTTCTCTCCAACAACCCTATACACCCTACCCTCAGACGGTCAGACCCTTGACCCCACTGTAGTCCCTGTGCGCTTCTCTGGTGGAAGTCAGAGATTAGCAAAGCTTCCCCAGTACAAGGGAATACCTGGATGGTGTAGGGTCAGTGCATCTCTTTGGGGCAGGGATGGTCATTTACTAGATGTTTGTACAGGACCCAGCATAATGGAGCCCAATCCAGTTGGCCTCTAGATGCTGCTAGATCAATGCTCAGTAATACATCATCCTGGACTGGCTCTGACTATCCCCCACTGACATATTGCACCTTGGGGGCCACTGGCAGCCTGCAGAAGTTAGAGTAGCCTTGAGGCTACTCTAGGTAGCTGGGTACCAAACCATAAAAAAGAGCCCTTTGTCTCACCTCACCCCCTGTGTTAGGTCCTGTGCTCAGCACAGCTTGGCCAGACACAAGGATCAAGGCCTGACAACCTTTCAGTCCACACAGTCCCCCTACACAGATGATAGGAACACCCCAGTCAGCATTCCACGGCGGTTTGCTTTACTGGCTGGCAGTGTGGAAATAAGTCAGTATTTCCAGTGGGGGGAGATTGGGGAGGTATTGCAGAAGGATCTGTACAGCCTGGGACTCCCCACCCCATTTCCTAGAAGCTTGCTAAGGGTATGTCTACACTACGAAATTAGGTCGAATTTATAGAAGTTTTTTTAGAAATCGTTTTTATATAGTCGATTTGTGTGTGTCCCCACACAAAATGCTCTAAGTGCATTAACTCGGTGGAGTGCTTCCACATTACCGAGGCTAGCGTCGACTTCTAGAGTGTTGCACTGTGGGTAGCTATCCCACAGTTTCCGCAGTCTCCACTGCCCATTGGAATTCTGGGTCGAGATCCCAATGCCTGAGGGGGCAAAAAATATTGTCGCGGGTGGTTCTGGGTACATATCATCAGGCCCCTCCCTCCCTCCCCTCTGTGAAAGCAACGGCAGACAATTGTTTTGCGCCTTTTTTCCTGAGTTACCTGTGCAGACACCATACCATGGCAAGCATGGAGCCCGCTCAGCTCACTGTCACCGTATGTCTCCTGGGTGCTGGCAGACACGGTACTGCATTGCTACGCAGCAGCAGCAACCCATTGCCTTGTGGCAGCAGACAGTACAATAGGCCTGAAAACCATCTTCATCATGTCCGAGGTGCTCCTGGCCGCCTCGGTAAGGTCGGTCAGGAGCGCCTGGGCAGATATGGGTGCAGGGACTAAATTAGGAGTGACTCGACCAGGTCATTCTCTTTAGTCCTGCAGGCAGTCCTATTGTACCATCTTATGGTGAGCAGGCAGGAGATGTGGATGGCTAGCAGTCCTTCTGCACCGTCTGCTGCCAGCCAAAGATGTAAAAGATAGATGGAGTGGATCAAAACAAGAAATAGGCCAGATTTGTTTTGTATTCATTTGCTCCTTCCTCCCTTCCTCCGTGAAGTGCTGCCTGAAATAGCAGAGGGAGGGATAGCTTAGTGGGTGGAGCATTGGCCTGCTAAACTCAGGGTTTTGAGTTCAATCCTTGAGGGGGCCATTCTGTGTGACAGTTGTTTTTGTTTCTCCTTGATGTAAAGCCACCCCCTTTGTTGATTTTAATTCCCCGTAAGCCAACCCTGTAAGCCATGTCGTCAGTCGCCCCTCCCTCCGTCAGGGCAACGGCAGACGATCGTTCCGCGCCTTTTTTTCTGTGCAGACGCCATACCAGGGCAAGCATGGAGCCCGCTCAGATCACTTGTGCAATTAGGAGCACATTAAACACCACGCGCATTATCCAGCAGTATATGCAGCACCAGAACCTGGCAAAGTGAAACCGGGCGAGTAGGCGACTTCAGCACGGTGACGAGAATGATGAGGACATGGACACAGACTTCTCTCAAGCACGGGCCCTGGCAATGCGGGCATCATGGTGCTAATGGGGCAGGTTCATGCCATGGAATGCTGATTCTGGGCCTGGGAAACAAGCACAGACTGGTGGGACCGCATAGTGTTGCAGGTCTGGGACGATTCCCAGTGGCTGCGAAACTTTCACATGCGTAAGGGCACTTTCATGGAACTTTGTGACTTGCTTTCCCCTGCCCTGAAGCGCATGAATACCAAGATGAGAGCAGTCCTCACAGTTGAGAAGCGAGTGGCAATAGCCCTGTGGAAGCTTGCAACGCCAGACAGCTACCAGTCAGTCAGGAATCAATTTGGAATGGGCAAATCTACTGTGGGGGCTGCCGTGATGCAAGTAGCCAACGCAATCAAAGATCTGCTGATATCAAGGGTAGTGACCCTGGGAAATATGCAGGTCATAGTGGATGGCTTTGCTGCAATGGGATTCCCTAACTGTGGTGGGGCAATAGATGGAACCCATATCCCTATCTTGGCACCAGAGCACCAAGCCGGCGAGTGCATAAACCGCAAGGGGTACTTTTCAATAGTGCTGCAAGCCCTGGTGGATCACAAGGGACGTTTCACCAACATCAACGTGGGATGGCTGGGAAAGGTACATGAAGATGCGAGCGTCAGGAACTCTGGTCTGCTTCAAAAGCTGCAGGAAGGGACTTTATTCCCAGATCAGAAAATAACCATTAGGGATTTTGAAATGCCTATAGTTATCCTTGGGGACCCATCCTACCCCTTAATGCCATGGCTCATGAAGCCGTACACAGGCAGCCTGGACAGTAGTCAGGAGCTGTTCAAGTGCAGAATGGTGGTAGAATGTGCATTTGGATGTTTAAAAGCACGCTGGTGCAGTTTACTGACTCGGTTAGACCTCAGTGCAACCAATATTCCCACTGTTATTACTGCTTGCTGCGCGCTCCACAATATCTGTGAGAGTAAAGGGGAGACGTTTATGGCGGGGTGGGAGGTTGAGGCAAATCGCGTGGCCGCTGGTTACGTGCAGCCAGACACCAGGGTGGTTAGAAGAGCACAGGAGGGTGTGGTGCGCATCAGAGAAGCTTTGAAAACCAGTTTCATGACTGGCCAGGCTACAGTGTGAAAGTTCTGTTTGTTTCTCCTTTGATGGAAACCCCCCACCCCTTGGTTCACTCTATTTCCCTGTAAGCTAACCACCCTCCCCTCCTCCCTTTGATCACCGCTTGCTGAGGCAATAAAGTCATTGTTGCTTCACATCCATGCATTCTTTATTAATTCATCACACAAATAGGGGGATAACTGCCAAGGTAGACCGGGAAGGGTGGTGGAGGAGAGAAGCACCGGGAGGGGTGGTGGTGGAGGGAAGGACAAGGCCACACAGCATTTTAAAAGTTTAAAACTTTAAAACTTATTGAATGTTAGCCTTCTGTTGCTTGGCAATCCTCTGGGGTGGGGTGGAGTGGCTGGGTGGCCGGAGGCCCCCCCACCGTGTTCTTGGGCATCTGGGTGAGGAGGCTTTGGAACTTTGGGAGGAGGGTGGTTGGTTACACAGGGGCTGAAGCGGCAGTCTGTGCTCCAGCTGCCTTTCCTGCAGCTCAACCATATGCTGGAGCGTATTAGTTTGATCCTCTAGCAGCCTCAGCATCGAATCCTGCCTCCTCTCATCACGCTGCCGCCACTTTTCAGCTTCAGCCCTCTCCTCAGCCCGCCACCTCTCCTCCCGGCCTGCACTCTGACATTGTCTGCCTCCACGCATTCGTCTGTGCTCTGTCAGTGTGGGAGGACAGCATGAGCTCAGAGAACATTTAATCACGAGTGCGTTTTTTTTCGCCCTCTAATCTTCACTAGCCTCTGGGAAGGAGAAGATCCTGTGATCCTTGAAACACATGCAGCTGGTGGAGAGAAAAAAAGGGACAGTGGTATTTAAAAAGACACATTTTCTAGAACAATGGGTACACTCTTTCACGGTAAACCTTGCTGTTAACATTACATACATAGCACATGTGCTTTCGTTCCAAGCTCACATTTTGCCTCCCCCCATCAGGTGGCTAGCCCCTCCCCCCTACCCGTGGCTAACAGCAGGGAACATTTCTGTTCAGCTACAGGCAAACAGCCCAGCAAGAACGGGCACCTCTGAATGTGACCCTATTTCAACCAGGTGACCATGAATGATATCACTCTCCTGAGGATAACACAGAGAGATAAAGAACGGATGTTGTTTGAATGCCAGCAAACATCCACTGCAATGCTTTGTTCTGCAATGATTCCTGAGTAGGTGCTACTGGCCTGGTGTGCTAAAGTATCCTACCATGGTGGATGGAATAAGGCTGCCCTCCCCAGAAACCTTTTGCGAAGGCTTTGGGAGTACATCCAGGAGAGCCGCAAATGCCAGGGCAAATTAATCATTAAACACGCTTGCTTTTAAACCATGTATACTGTTTTAAAAGGTACACTCACCAGAAGGCCCTTCTGTGCCTGGAGGGTCCGGGAGGCAGCCTTGGGTGGGTTCGGGGGGTACTGGCTCCAGGTCCAGGGTGAAAAACAGTTCCTGGCTGTTGGGAAAACCGGTTTCTCTGCTTGCTTGCTGTGAGCTATCTACAACTTCATCATCATCATCATCTTCCTCGTCCCCAAAACCTGATTCCGTGTTTCCTCCATCTCCATTGATGGAGTCAAACAACACGGCTGGGGTAGTGGTGGCTGAACCCCCTAAAATGGCATGCAGCTCATCATAGAAACGGCATGTTTGGGGCTCTGACCTGGAGTGGCCGTTTGCCTCTTTGGTTTTCTGGTAGGCTTGCCTCAGCTCCTTAAGTTTCACGCGGCACTGCTTTGGGTCCCGGTTATGGCCTCTGTTCTTTGTGCCCTGGGAGATTTTGACAAATATTTTGGCATTTCGAAAACTGGAATGGAGTTCTGATAGCACGGATTCCTCTCCCCATACAGCAATCATAGAATATCAGGGTTGGAAGGGACCTCAGGAGGTCATCTAGTCCAACCCCCTGCTCAAAGCAGGACTAATCCCCAACTAAATCATCCCAGCCAGGGCTTTGTCAAGCCTGCCCCTAAAAACTTCTAAGGAAGGAGATTCCACCACCTCCCTAGGTAACGCATTCCAGTGTTTCACCACCCTCCTAGTGAAAATTTTTTTCCTAATATCCAACCTAAATCTCCCCCACTGCAACTTGAGACCATTACTTCTTGTTCTGTCATCAGCTACCACTGAGAACAGTCTAGATCCATCCTCTTTGGAACCCCCTTTCAGGTAGTTGAAAGCAGCTATCAGATCCCCCCTCATTCTTCTCTTCTGCAGACTAAATAATCCCAGTTCCCTCAGCCTCTCCTCATAAGTCATGTGTTCTAGTCCCCTAATCATTTTTATTGCCCTCTTCTGGACTCTTTCCCATTTTTCCAAATCCTCCTTGTAGTGTGGGGCCCAAAACTGGACACATACTCCAGATGAGGCCTCACCAATGTCGAATAGAGGGGACTGATCATGTCCCTCGATCTGCTGGCAATGCCCCTACATATACATCCCAAAATGCCATTGGCCTTCTTGGCAACAAGGGCACACTGTTGACTCATATCCAGCTTCTCGTCCACTGTAACCCCTAGGTCCTTTTCTGCAGAACTGCTGCCACCCCTAGTCTGTAGTGGTGCATGGGATTCTTCTGTCCTAAGTGCAGGACTCTGCACTTGTCCTTGTTGAACCTCATCAGATTTCTTCTGGCCCAATCCTCTAATTTGTCTAGGGCCCTCTGTATCCTATCCCTTCCCTCCAGCGTATCTACCTCTCCTCCCAGTTTAGTGTCATCTGCAACCTTGCTGAGGGTGCAGTCCACACCATCCTCCAGATCATTTATGAAGATATTGAACAAAACCGGCCCGAGGACCGACCCTTGGGGCACGCCACTTGATCAGATCCCGTACCTCCCGTTTGGTCAATGCTGGAGCTCTTTCGTGATTCTGGGACTCCATCATGGTCACCTCTGCTGATGAGCTCTGGACTCACCTGCAGCTTGCCACGCTGGCCAAACAGGAAATTGAAATTCAAAAGTTTACAGGCCTTTTCCTGTCTACCTGACCAGTGCATCTGAGTTGAGAGTGCTGTCCAGAGTGGTCACAATGGAGCACTCTGGGACAGCTCCCAGAAGCCAATACTGTCTGTCTGCATCCACAGTACCCCAAATTCGATCCAGCAAGGCCGATTTCAGCACTAATCCCCTTATCGAGGGGGGAGTAAGGAAATCGATTTTAAGAGCCCTTTAAGTCGAAAAAAAAAGGGCTTCGTTGTGTGGATGGGTGCAGGGTTAAATCGATTTAACGCTGCTAAATTTGACCTCAACTCCTAGTGTAGACTAGGGCTTAGCTGTCCAAGTTCTTCCCATGCACAATTCTCACCCCCTCCCCAACAGAGCTGGAGCTCACCCTCTGTGTTTCCTGATGAACTGTGTTAATCGGGTAACTGACAAAGATGCCTTTGGAATGGGCGCTGCTGCTCTCCAGGATGGGGAGGGTGCCAGGGGCTGCCCCGCGTGCAAACCTCAGACACCATTGCAGTCCCTGTGAGCACCCTGAGGCTCAAGCTTCCCAGCAGGGATGGAGGCAAAGCCACAGCCCTGCCACAAACACCAGCCCGCTGCAACGGGGTGCACATGGCACCTTCCTCATGGCAGGCCCAGCGCACAGTCTCCCCACTCGGCAGTGTGTGAGGCAGACATGTCACCTGGACTGGCAATGACTGCTCTTTGTCCTCTCTCTGGGGCTGGTGCCGCGGGACGATCCCCTTTGCCCTGTCTCTGGGGCATTAACTGGTTTCATTTTCCTGAAGTTTGGGAAGTGCGGTTATAACTGAACCCCCCTGTGCTTGCAGAAATCTTTGCGAGGCAAGTGGAATTATACTTCCCCACTCTCTGCATGTGGACTAATGGAGATGATTCATGAACGACTCCACCAATAATTCCAGCGGGCAAGCAGATTAACATCATATGTGAAAAGCAATGCTAGAAATTTGGGCTTCGTAGCCTTTTGCAAAGAGACAAATAAAATAAAATAAACCACTTGAACGCAGTGTTTGCTGGTTTTCAATTTCACCATCGGCGAACAGCAACTTTTAGTACTATATATTTCCTGTATTTAGCTCCCTTCAGCTGAGGCTCTCAAAGCTTTGTAAGTAAATTTCATAACATACCTAGCTCAAAGGCTAAGTATTCTCATACCCATCTTATAGATCAGAAAGCCTGGAGACAATATTTTTCAAACTATGGGAAACAATCCCATAGTTGGGACCCTTCTTCCAGATGATGTTGTGGTATCCTCTCACACTGAGGATACCTCTCCAGGGGAGGGAACTCCAGCTATTAGAAAGAGACAGGTATTAATAATGGGCGATTTGATCATTAGAAACATAAATAGCTGGGTTTGTGATGACTGGGAGAACCACATGGTGACTTGCCTGCCTGGTGTGAAGGGTTTCGGATCTCTCGAGACATCTAGATAGATTTATATGTAATGCTGGGGAACAGCCGGTGGTTGTGGTACATGTAGGTACCAATGACATAGGGAAGGACAGGAGAGAGATCCTAGAGGCCAAATTTAGACTGCTAGGTAAGAGATTGAAGTCTAGGACCTCCATGGTTGCATTCTCTGAGATGCTTCCAGTTCCATGCTCAGGACCAGTTAGACAGACAGAACTGCAAGGTCTCAATGCGTGGATGAGACGATAGTATAGGAAGGAGGGGTTTTACATTTATTAGGAACTGGGGAAACTTTTGGGAAAGGGGGAGCCTATACTGGAAGGATGGGCTCCACCTAAACCAAAATGGAAGCAGACGGCTGGCACTTAACATTAAAAAGGTTGTAGAGCAGTTTTTAAACTATGGGCTGGGGGAAAGCCAACAGGAGCAGAGGAGCACATGGTTTGGACATCCCTTAGGGGAGGATCTGTTAATAGAGAATCTCTATGTCCCAGTGAGGATGAGAGGATGGAAAATGATAAAATACAGGCAGGGTCTGATCAGAAACAATCAAATAAAAAAGAGTCCCATTCAATTACATCGTGTAATGGCAGACAGCTAAAATGAGACACGTTTTTAAAGTGCTTATATACCAATGCTAGAAGTCTAAATAATAAGATGAGTGAACTAGAGTGCCTCGTATTAAATGAGGATATTGATAAAATAGACATCACAGAAACTTGGTGGAATGAGGATAATCAATGGGATTCACTAATACCGGGGTACAAAATATATCAGAAGGACAGAACAGGTTGTGCTGGTGGGGGAGTGGCATTATGTGTGAAAGAAAGCGTAGAATCAAATGAAGTAAAAATAGTAAATGAATCAAACTGTACCATAGAATCTCTAGGGATAGAAATTCCATGCTTTAATAATAAGAATATAGCAGTAGGGATGTATTACCGACCACCTGACCAGGATGGTGAAAGTGACTGTGAAATGCACAGGGAGATTAGATTTCAGAGTAGCAGCCGTGTTAGTCTGTATTCGCAAAAAGAAAGAGGACTTGTGGCACCTTAGAGACTAACCAATTTATTTGAGCGTAAGCTTTCGTGAGCTACAGCTCACTTCATCGGCTATTAAAATAAAAAACTCAATAATAATAATAATGGGGGATTTCAATTATCCTCATATTGACTGGGTACATGTCACCTCAGGACTGGATTCAGAGATAAAGTGTCTTGACAACTTAAATGACTGCTTCTTGGAGCACCTGGTCCTGGAACCCACCAAAGGAGAGGCAATTCTTGATTTAGTCCTAAGGGGAGCACAGGATCTGGTCCATGGGGTGAATATAGCTGGGCCGCTTGGTAATAGTGACCATAATATAATTAAATTTAATATCCCTGTGGCAGGAGAAACACCACAGTGGCCCAGCATGGTAGCATTTAATTTCAGAAAGGGGAACTACACAAAAATGAGAAGGTTACTTAAACAGAAATTAAAGGGTACAGTGCCAAATGTGTAATCTCTGCAAGCTGTGTGGAAACTTTTTAAAGACACCATAATAGAGGCTCAACTTAAGTGTATTCCCCAAATTAAAAAACATAGTAAGAGAACCAAAAAAAGAGCCACCGTGGCTAAACAACAAAGTAAAAGAAGCAGTGAGAGGCAAAAAGGCATCCTTTAAAAAGTGAAAGTTAAATCCTAGTGAGGAAAATAGAAAGGAGTATAAACTCTGGCAAATGAAATGTAAAAATACAATTAGGAAGGCCAAAAAAGAATTTGAGGAACACTTAGCCAAAGACTCAAAAAGTAATAGCAATTTTTTTTTAAAAGTACATCAGAAGCAGTGGGGCCACTGGGCGATCTAGGTGCTCAAGGAGCACGCAAGGATGATAAGGCCATTGCGGAGAAACTAAATGAATTATTTGCATCGGTCGTCATGGCTGAGGAGGTGAGGGAGATTCCCAAACCTGAACCATTCTTTTTAGGTGACAGATCTAAGGAATTGTCCCAGATTGAGGTATCATTAGAGGAGGTTTTGGAACAAATTGATAAATTAAACAGCAATAAATCACCAGGACCAGATGGTATTTCACCCAAGAATTCTGAAGGAAGTCAAATGTGAAATTGCAGAACTACTAACTGTAGCCTGTAACCTATCATTTAAATCAGCTTCTGTACCAGATGACTGGAGGATAGCTAATGTGATGCCAATTTTTAAAAAGGGCTCCAGAGGTGATCCCGGCAATTACATGCCTGTAAGCCTGACTTCAGCAAACTGGTTGAAACTATAATAAAGAACAATATTGTCAGACATATAAATGAACATAATTTGTTGAGGAAGAGTCAACATGGTTTTAGTAAAGGGAAATCATGCCTTACCAATCTACTAGAATTCTTTGAGGTCAACAAGCATGTGGACCAAGGGGATCCAGTAGATATAGTGTACTTAGATTTTCAGAAGGCCTTTGACAAGGTCCCTCGCCAAAGGCTCTTATGCAAAGTAAGCTGCCATGGGATAAGAGGGAAGGTGCTCTCATGGATTGGTAACTGGTTAAAAGACAGGAAACAAAGGATAGGTATAAATGGTCAGTTTTCAGAATGGAGAGAGGTAAATAGTGGAATTCCCCAGGGGTCTGTTCTGGGACCAGTCCTAGTCAACATATTCATAAATGATCTGGAAAAAGGGGTAAACAGTGAGGTGGCAAATTTGCAGATGGTACAAAATTACTAAAGATAGTTAAGACCCAGGCAGACTGTGAAGAGCTACAAAAGGATCTCTCAAAACTGGGTGACTGGCAACAAAATGGCAGATGAAATTTAATGTTGATAAATGCAAAGTAATGCACATTGGAAAGCATAATCCCAACTATACATATAAAATGATGGGGTCTAAATTAGCTGTTACCACTCAAGAAAGAGATCTTTGAGTCATTGTGGATAGTTCTCTGAAAACATCGACTCAATGTGCAGCGGCAGTCAAAAAAGTGAACAAAATGCTGGGAATAATTAAGAAAGGGATAGAAAATAGGACAGAAAATATCATGTTATAAATGATATATATAAATCCATGGTACACCCACATCTTTAATACTGTGTGCAGATGTGGTCGTCCCATCTCAAAAAAGACATATTGGAATTGGAAAAGGTTCAGAAAAGGGCAACAAAAATGATGAGGGGTAGAGAACGGCTTCCATATGAGGAGAGATTAAGAAGACTGGGACTTTTCAGCTTGGAAAAGAGACAGCTAAGGGGAGATAAAATCATGACTGGTGTAGAGAAAGTGGATAAGGAAGTGTTGTTTGCTACTTCTCATAACACAAGAACTAGGGATCACCAAATGAAATTAATAGACAGCAGGTTTAACACAAATAAAAGGAAGTATTTCTTCACACAATGCACAGTCAACCTGTAGAACTCCTTGCCAGAGGGTGTTGTGAAGGCCAGTACTATAACAGGGTTCAAAAGGGAGCTAGATAAATTCATGGAAGATAGGTCCATCAATGGCTATTAGCTAGGATGGGCAGCAATGGTGTCCCTAGCCTCTGTTTGCCAGAAGCTGGGAATGAGTGACTGGGGATCGATCACTTGATGATTACTTGTTCTGTTCATTCCCTCTGGGGCACCTGGCACTGGCCACTGTTGGAAGACAGGATACTGGGCTAGCTGGACCTTTGGTCTGACCCAGTAGGGCCATTCTTATGTTCT